>NC_086446.1:756846866-757071866 GCF_028390025.1 Pseudophryne corroboree
GTAAGGCCGCAGGTTTACCAACAGGTTGTCCGGACCCTTGCTATGCATATTGTACTACAACATTAAGATCAGACAAAATAAGGAAAGAAAAAAAAAATTCCCAAACTCAAGTTTTTAAGACAACCGTTTAGGCTTATTTCCAATGCTATTGGTCGTTTGCATGGGCTCTTACCGTGGAGAAACGTGCTACAAGTAATAATATAGAAGGATATGCGCCTGGTTTTTTTTTTTTTGGTTTTTTTTGTACAATGTAGACTTGGTTTAAGTAACTGATGTTCCATCGCCTTCTCATTCTCTCAGCATTCTGTAGTGTTTTCAGATCTGATACCTCTCATTCAGGAATTTTGTTTTTCCCCTGCTGGGGTGGGGGGGCACTCCGTATGGCCAATTTTTTAAGCCAGAGAAGGAGACACGCATAGCACTTCTTAGGGGTCATTAAGGCTCATTCATATAATAAGGTAGAGCGCCTCCTCCAAACAATAGGAGTCAACCTTTCTGTAAATGTTTCTATATGTACAGTCCATGTTTACCATGTTTTTTTTGTATATTTTATGTTTAGTTTCTTCACACAAGCTTTCATTAAGCATGTAAAGCTTAAAATAATGGGCTTCAAAAATATTCAAGTGGGGGGAAAAAAAAGAATGCTTTAACTCCTGATTTATACAGCTCATCATGATATGGTAACAGTGGACGGTCTTCATGTTTCAATATGGGTTTTGGAATCCCCAACCCTCCCACCCATGTTCAGCGAGGTAATTTCCTCCCTAAAGTCTTTCATTTTTCATTTGCATGTGCCAAAGACTTTTGGTTGTAACTGAATTTCTGATGCCAGCAAGAAAACCGTTTTAGTTTTTTTGTCATTTTTGAAGTATGCGCTAGTCTGCAATACACAGCGGATGTATGCCTTCTGCGGCTGTCCAGTCGATGGGGAACCATAAGGTTCACAATGCCATAGCTGGGACTTGTGGTTACACAACAGCTGGAAAGCCACAGATAGGCCCCCTAAGCCTTATCTAGAGTACTTTGTAATCCTCCTACCTAGGATACATGCTGGTTAATTGGCAATGATTCTCTAAAGCCTATCCCTAGAACAGTGCAGTGAAAAAAAAAACCAAAGCACAATATATTACGGCCAACCTTATGTTTCCAATTTTATTTTCGGCCTTCCTGTGTTTTTCAGTCCATAGGAAAAAATCTTTTCTGGGCTACAAAAATCGGTGCTTGTATTTTTAGTTCCTTTGAAAGAAATACTACTTTTGGCAGGTGAATTTGCTTCAGTGTGCATAGGCCTGACTTTGTACTGTTCATTCTGCCGTTACACTGGGTTTCTTCTGTATATTTTGCATGTAGCTGGCTGTTTGTGCATTGTTTGGTATATACATACCCCTTTGCCGTCTCTGGACTTTGCATCCAAGGGCTATTATGCTGTTGTTGTACCCATTTAGGAATGCAGTGCAAGTCGTCCAAATTTATGGATCGTATCCTTAAACATGAAACCAATCTCACACAAATCCGAAGCAAGAAAACACTGCAGTTATACCTTACATAGCCTGGCTGTACGATGCAGTTATACCTTACATAGCCTGGCTGTACGATGCAGTTATACCTTACATAGCCTGGCTGTACGATGCAGTTATACCTTACATAGCCTGGCTGTACGATGCAGTTATACCTTACATAGCCTGGCTGTATGATGCAGTTATACCTTACATATCCTGGCTGTACGATGGTCTTGGATTTTTTTTAGTTCTTTTTTTCTCTCTCCTTGCTGCTTTAAGAGGCATAGCCCGGCTTCCTTTAAAGGACCACTACACTTGATTTACAGAGCTTACTAAATACAGCCACCGATAAAATGTATGTAACCGTTCCCCTAGCAGAACTTGTAATATTCAGTCTGACAGAACAGACTGGAACGCTGGTTACTGTGATTACTGAAAGGAAATCTGATGTATACATCAGACCAGTCCCCTTCGCAGTCATGGCCTAAACATATGCCGTTCTAGAGATAAATACTCTAATTTTATTTTTGTGAATATTAACGCTATTATCTGTTCCCAGTCCTGATTTGTTGAATAGATATTTTATTTTCAAAGATCCTGGCGTATCTTCCATCTTGTTTCCTATTGAGGTGGCAGCTCACCAAAGCCAGGATTATATGCCATGGCCACCCGCCATGTAACACATGGACAGAATTCTCTTTTTTTCACCTGATATTTTGTAACGCTACATCTTGTCAATGTGATACTTACGTTTAGAAATTTAAATCCCCTCTGGGACCATGTCAGGGGAAAGCGTTAGACTTTGCACAAGAGATACGTCTTAATACGCCTCCCAAACAGGTTTTTATTTTACTGTGATTGCTCAACTGGCAATTCCACCGCTAAGACATTGTAGTCGGACACATGTGAGCACATTACATTAAGCTAGACAGAATGCTGGAATCGCTGGCTAGAAATGTATAAATGGGAGTCTTCTAGGGTTGGTTGGCAGGACCTAAGCCTGTTTTACCCAGTCCAGTAGTAAGATGCTGGAACGACCTCACTAAAATAAGTGTTGCCTTCTATAAAGGGCTGTTAAGAAAATTTCAAAACTCTATATATATATATATATATATATATATATATATATATATATATATATATATATATATATATATATATATGTATATATATATATATTTGCTTGTCCAAAAAGCATCTCAGATTCCTACTCCGAGTACCATCTGTCAATGTCTTCAAATGGGATCAAGGCTAGTGGTCCTTTACAGTGACGTTACAGTAGCAAAACGTTATACAGTTCTGATTTATTTGGCTTTATATGATTTGAGAGAAGCAGGATTGTGGGTAAATACTGCTATAGCGACCATGAGGCTTTGGGTACAACAAACACTGAAATTGGTCTCTTGCAACAATCTAAATATCCTTTTATGAAGGAAGCATTTTTTTTTATTATTATTCTTGTTTGTTTTTTAAGTATAAGTTACATTGATGGCTCTCTACAAAGTTTGCTAGTTATAACTGTCACAGGCTTTCCTTGTCTGAGCACTGGTATTGCACTTACATTTGGAGTGAGAGGTTAACAGAACAATTCTCCTTCTTTTGGCATTTTGAGTTAAAACCCTTTTGAAGCGTTAAATCTGGAGCGCATCAGACCCTCTAGCCAATCAGCCAACACACAGGCTGCGTTCTTGGTGCATTTCTCTGACTGTCTCGCTAGGTTCCACTATACAAAATTTATTCTGATGTTAAAATAGGTTGCACACTTTTTGTAGACTGTAAGTTTTTTTTTCTTTGTTTTTTTTTAATAAAACCTAGTAAAAAATCATTGTCTTTCTGTTTTTTGTTTTGTTTTGTTGTAGTTCATAAATGGTAAACCCTGGCGCTAGTATTTCATACCGACCCTCGTGGGGTAAAGTGTACAAATCTTCCTGTACAGAGGAGCTGCCCTGGTTGTGTCTCCTTATTGAGGGCAAGGGTATTACAACTGAGAAAACAAAAGCAAATAGGCGCCTACTAATGCAGAAAATTGCCACAAAAAATCACCCATGTTAGCCAAATGGAATGTGACAATATGGCTGGATCCGTACCAAAAATAAAAACACGTGCGTCTCTGAATCATGACCATTCATGACTTCAGAAGAAAATATTTCCAGATATCCAATGGATGATCTCAAAGGAATGGAAACTGTGAAATCTTAGCCAAGTGTAACAGAATTTATTACAGTACTAGGCATAAATACAAATGTACAATAGTTAATATCAAATGTAGCTCAACTAAACAGATCAGCTGGAGACTCCAAGTGCCTCTTAATTTCTCCTACGTCCTAGAGGATGCTGGGGACACTTCAAGAACCATGGGGTATAGACGGGATCCGCAGGAGACATGGGCACTTTAAGAATTTAAAAGGGGTGTGAACTGGCTCCTCCCTCTATGCCCCTACTCCAGACTCCAGTTTAGAATCTGTGCCCAGTGAGACTGGATGCACACTGAGGAGCTCTCCTGAGTTTCTCTGAAAAAATACTTTTGTTAGGTTTATTATTTTCAGGGAGACCTGCTGGCAACAGGCTCTCTGCATCGTGGGACTGAGGGGAGAGAAGCAGACCTACTTCTGTGAGTTTCAAGGCTCTGCTTCTTAGGCTACAGGACACCATTAGCTCCAGAGGGTCGGAACGCTAGGTACGCCTAGATGCTCGTTCCCGGAGCCCGCCGTCACCCCCCTTACAGAGCCAGAAGTCAGAAGACGGATGAGTAGAAGATGATCAGAAGACTTCAGTGATGGCTTTGAGGTAACGCACAGCGGCCGCGCTGTGCGCCATGCTCCCACACACACAGCAGCACTACAGGGTGCAGGGGGGGGGGGGGGCGGACGGTGCCCTGGGCAGCATAAAATCCTCATTTTGAGACTGGCTATGTGGTATTTAAGTGCCTAGGCACTGAATCCGGCCCCTCGCCAGTCTAAATAATTTAAAAAAAATAGCGGGGCTGAAGCGTGCCATTAAGGGGGCGTGGCTTAGCACTCAGCTCTCATCTGCGCCATTATCTCTTCACAGAGACGCTGGTCTTTCCTCAACACTGCTGTATCAAGTAACGGTGCAAAACGGGGGGCACAGTTAATTTGGTGCTGGATTAATGATATAAAAGCGCTAACAGGTCTGAGACATTATATAAAAAGTTTCAGAACCGGGATAGGCGCTGGGTTGTGAGCTGGCACACTCCCTCTGTTTCCCTGACAGGCTTTACTGTGGGTCTGTCCCCTATATGCCCAGTGTGTTTGTGGTGTCTGTACACGTGTGTCTGCATGTCTGAGGCTGAGTGCTCTTCCCAGGAGGAGACTGGAGTAGGGAAAGAAACGACTGTGGGAGTGACCCTGTCGGCACCGCCGACGCCTGATTGGGTAAATGTTTTGAGTGCTTTGAATGCGAATGTGGCTCTATTACAGAGGTTCTCAAACGTGGTCCTCGTGGGCCCACACAGTGCATGTTTTGCAGGTAACCCAGCAGGTGCACAGGTGTATTAATTGCTCACTGACACATTTTAAAAGGTCCACAGGTGGAGCTAATTATTTCACTTGTGATTCTGTGAGGAGACCTGCAAAACATGCACTGTGTGGGCCCCCGAGGACCGAGTTTGAGAACCTCTGCTCTATTAAATAAGAGATTGGATAAGTCTGAGTCTCAGACCCAGGCATGGAAGAAATCCGTGGAGGATGTGTTGTCGCAAGTACAGACCCCCTCGGGGTCACAAAAGCGTTTTTACCCAGATTACAGATACCAACACGGACTCTGACTCCAGTGTCGACTATAGTGATGCCAGATTAAATCCAAAACTGGCTAAAAGCATTCAGTACATGATTGTGGCGTTAAAGGACGTGTGAAATATCACGGAGGACCCTGCTGTTCCTGATACAAGGGTCTGTATGTTTAAAGGAAAGAAACCTGAGGTAACGTTCCCTCCCTCTCATGAACTGAACGCTCTTTTTGAAAAGGTTTGGGAAAATCCTGACAAGAAATTTCAGATTCCCAAGAGAATTCCGGTGGCATATCCGTTTTCCTCTGGGGATAGGGTAAAGTGGGAGTCACCCCCCCACTGTGGACAAAGCTCTATCACGACTGTCCAAAAAGGTGGCGCTTCCTTTGCCTGACACGGCAGCCCTAAAGGAACCTGCGGATCGTAAGCAGGAAAATACATTGAAATCCATTTATGTCACTACGGGTACGCTACTCAGACCTGCAGTTGCTTCGGCGTGGGTGAGTAGCACTATTGAAAAGTGGGCTGATAACTTGTCATCTGAGTTAGATACCCTGGATAGGGATAGCATTCTTTTGTCACTGGATCATGTCAGGGATGCTGCAGCCTACCTTTAGGAAGCTGCGAGGGACATTGGCCTTTTGGGGATCAAGGGCCAATGCTATGGCAGTCTCAGCTAGGAGAGCATTGTGGATTCATCAATGGAATGCTGATGCTGACTCTAAGAAGGCTATGGAGTCTCTGCCGTATAAAGGTGGTGTCTTGTTTGGTGACTGTCTCGCTGACCTGGTATCTACGGCTACCGCGGTTAAGTCATCCTTTTTACCTTATGTTCCTGCACAACAAAAGAAAACGCACCACCATCAGATGCAGTCCTTTCGGTCCAATAAATACAAAAGAGGACGAGGGTCTTGCTTCTAGAGGAAGAGGAAAGGGAAAAAGGTCACTGGCTGTGGCAGGTTCCCAAGAGCAGAAGTCCTCTCCGGCTTCTACCAAATCCACCACATGACACTGGGACTCCTCTGCGGGAGTCCGCACCAGTGGGGGCGCGTCTCCGACTCTTCAGTCATTTCTGGGTTCGTTCGGCCCTAGACCCATGGGTATTAGAAATAGTGTCCCAGGGTGCAAGCTGGAATTTCAAGACGTGTACCCTCAACGATTTTTCAAATCAGCCTTACCAGTTCTCTTCAGGACAGGGAGGTGGTATGCGGTGCTATACAAAAGCAATGTCAAAATCAAGTCATTGTCACGGTACCCCCGTCACAACAGGGAGAAGGCTTTTATTCGAGCCTGTTCGTGGTCCCGAAGCTGGACGGCTCGGTCAGACCAATTCTGAACTTAAAATTCGCTCAATTTCTATCTAAGAAAATTCAAATTCAAGATGGAGTCTCTCCGAGCAGTGATCTCCAGTCTGGAGGAAGGGGACTTTATGGTGTCTGTCGACATAAAGGATGCCTACTTACACGTCCCCATATATCCTCCACATCAGGCTTACCTGAGGTTTGCCGTTCAGGATTGTCATTACCAATTTCAGACGTTGCCGTTTGGTCTGTCCACGGCTCCGAGAGTTTTCACCAAAGTTATGGCGGAAATGATGGTGCTGCTGCGTAAGCAAGGAGTCACAATTATCCCGTACTTGGACGATCTCCTGATAAAAGCGAGGTCCAAGGAACAATTACTGCAGAGCATGACGCTCTCCCTGACAATTCTGCAACAACATGGTTGGCTCCTAAACTTGCCAAAATCACAGTTTTCAGTGGGACCTGTTGGACAAATGGTCCGGATCCCATCTGCACATGCACCGACAGATAATCCTGTCTTCCAAGACTAGAATCTCACTCCTGTGGTGGCTGCACAGCTCTCACCTCCTAGAGGGACGCAGATTCGGGATCCAGGACTGGATCCTGGTGACCACGGATGCGAGTCTCCGAGGCTTGGGTGCAGTCACACAGGGGAAAATTTCCAGGGAAAATGATCAAGCCAGGAAGCTTGTCTACACACAAACATTCTGGAATTAAGGGCCATTTACAACGGCCTTCTACAAGCGGAACATCTTCTTCGCGATCTGCCCGTCTTGATTCAGTCGGACAACATAACAGCAGTGGCGTATGTAAACCGCCAGGGCGGAACAAAGAGCAGAGCAGCAATGGCAGAAGCCACAAAAGTTCTCTGCTGGGTGGAAAGGCATGTAAGCGCTCTGTCAGCGGTCTTCATTCCAGGTGTGGACAACTGGGAAGCAGACTTCCTCAGCAGACACGATCTCCATCCAGGAGAGTGGGGTCTTCATCAAGAGGTCTTTGCAGAAGTGACAAGTCGTTGGGGAATTCCTCAAATAGACATGATGGCGTCTCGCCTCAACAAGAAACTTCAGAGATATTGTTCCAGGTCGAGGGACCCTCAAGCAATAGCGGTGGACGCCCTAGTGACACCGTGGGTGTTTCAGTAGGTATATGTGTTCCCTCCGATTCCACTCATTCCAAAAGTGATAAAGATCATAAGAAGAACAAGGGTTCATGCAATCCTCATTATTCCAGACTGACCAAGGAGGGCTTCCCTTCCGGAAGTTCAGACTTTCGTGAAAGGCGTGATACACATCCTACCTCCCTTTGTGCCCCCGGTGGCGCCATGGGATCTTAACGTGGTGTTGCAGTTCCTGCAATCTTGTTGGTTTGAACCTTTACGGAAGGTAGAGTTGAATTCGTCACTTGGAAAGTGATCATGCTGTTGGCCATGGCCTCTGTAAGGCGGGTGTCTGATTTGGCGGCTTTGTCTCACAAGAGCACCTATTTGATCTTCCATGAAGATAGAGCGGAGTTGAGAACTTGTCAGCAATTTCTGCCAAAAGTGGTGTCATCGTTTCACATGAACCAACCTATTGTGGTGCCAGTGGCTACTGACGCCTTAGAGGAATCGAATTCTCTAGATGTGGTCAGAGCTTTGAAAATGTATGTAGCCAGAACGGCTCAGATTAGGAAAACGGAGGCTCTGTTTGTCCTGTATGATCCAAACAAGATTGGGGCTCCTGCTTCCAAGCAGACTATTGCACGCTGGATCTGTAATACGATTCGGCAGGCTCATTCTACCGTTGGATTGCCGTTACCGAAATCAGTGAAGGCCCATTCTACCAGAAAGGTGGGCTCATCCTGGGCGGCTGCCCGGGGGGTCTCTGCATTACAGCTTTGCCGAGCAGCTACTTGGTCGGGTTCAAACACTTTTGCAAAGTTTTACAAGTTTGATACCCTGGCTAAGGAAGACCTCTTGTTTGGTCAATCGGTGCTGCAGAGTCATCCGCACTCTCCCGCCCGTTCTTGAGCTCTGGTATAAACCCCATGGTTCTTGAAGTGTCCCCAGCATCCTCTAGGACGTAGGAGAAAATAGGATTTTAATACCTACCGGTAAATCCTTTTCTCTTAGTCCGTAGAGGATGCTGGGCGCCCGTCCCAGTGTGTACTGTATCTGCAGGTATTGGTTATGGTTACACACGTGTTGTGTTGCGTTTATAGTCAGCCTGTTGCTGTCGTTATTCATGCCGTTGCATGCGTTGGGTTAAATGCCATGTTGTACGGCATGCTAGAGGTGTGAGCTGGTATGTATCTCACCTTAGTTTAAATCAAAATAAATCCTTTTTCCTCGAAATGTCAGTCTCCCTGGGCACAGTTCCTATAACTGGAGTCTGGAGGAGGGGCATAGAGTGAGGAGCCAGTTCACACCCCTTTTAAAGTCTTAAAGTGCCCATGTCTCCTGCGGATCCCGTCTATACCCCATGGTTCTTGAAGTGTCCCCAGCATCCTCTACGGACTAAGAGAAAAGGATTTACCGGTAGGTATTAAAATCCTATTTCTCTGATGTCCTAGTGGATGCTGGGTACTCCGTAAGGACCATGGGGAATAGATGGGCTCCGCAGGAGACTGGGCACTCTTTAAAGAAAGATTAGGTACTACATCTGGTGTGCACTGGCTCCTCCCTCTATGCCCCTCCTCCAGACCTCAGTTAGAATCTGTGCTTCGCCAGAGCTGGATGTACTCTAGGGGCTCTCCTGAGCTTCCTAGAAAGAAAGTATTTGTTAGGTTTTTTATTTTCAGTGAGATCTGCTGGCAACAGACTCACTGCTACGTGGGACTTAAGGGAGAGAAGCAAACCTACCTGCTTGCAGCTAGCTTGTGCTTCTAGGCTACTGGACACCATTAGCTCCAGAGGGATCGAACACAGGGCCCGACCTCGATCGTCCGTTCCCAGAGCCGCGTCGCCGCCCCCCTTGCAGAGCCAGAAGACGGAAGAAACCGGAGAAAATCGGCAGCTGAAGACTCCGGTCTTCAATAAGGTAGCGCACAGCACTGCAGCTGTGCGCCATTGCTCCCACAGCACACCACACGCTCCCGTCACTGGTGGGTGCAGGGCGCTGGGGGGGGGCGCCCTGGGCTGCAATAAATATACCTTCTGGCAAAAACAGCACATAATACAGTGTATAACACTGTATATGTGCAAAAACCCCCGCCATTAATATTATAAAAAGCGGGAGAAGCCTGCCGCTGAAGGGGCGGGGCTATCTTCCTCAGCACAGCCAGCGCCATTTTCTCTTCACAGCTCCGCTGGAAGGACGCTCCCCAGGCTCTCCCCTGCAGTATACAACTACAGAAAGGGTAAAAAAGAGAGGGGGGGGGGGCACATAAATTTAGGCGCAAAATTGTGATATAAGCAGCTATAGGGGGAAAATTCACTTTGTGTATAGTGTATATCCCTCTGTTATATAGCGCTGTGGTGTGTGCTGGCATACTCTCTGTCTCCCCAAAGGACTTTGTGGGGTCCTGTCCTCAGTCAGAGCATTCCCTGTGTGTGTGCGGTGTGTCGGTATGGCTGTGTCGACATGTTTGATGAGGCTTATGTGGAGGTGGGGCAGGTGCCGATAAGTGTGATGTCACCCCCTGCGGGGTCGACACCAGAGTGGGTGGATATGTGGAAGGTTTTACACGACAGTGTCAACTCCTTGCATAAAAGGTTCGATGACATAACAGCTGTGGGACAGCCGGCTTCTCAGCCAGTGCCTGCCCAGGCGTCTCAAAGGCCATCAGGGGCTCAAAAACGCCCGCTACCTCAGATGGCAGACACAGATGTCGACACGGAGTCTGACTCCAGTGTCGACGAGGACCAGACTAATGTACATTCCACTAGGGCCATCCGTTGCATGATTACGGCAATGAAAAATGTGTTGCACATTTCTGACATTAACCCAGGTACCACTAAAAAGGGTATTATGTTTGGGGAGAAAAAGCAACCAGTGATTTTTCCCCCATCAGATGAGTTGAATGAAGTGTGTGAAGAAGCGTGGGCTTCCACCGATAAGAAACTAGTGATTTCTAAAAAGTTACTGATGGCGTACCCTTTCCCGCCAGAGGACAGGTTACGTTGGGAGACATCCCCGAGGGTGGATAAGGCGCTCACACGCTTGTCAAAAAAGGTGGCACTGCCGTCTCAGGATACGGCCGCCTTAAAGGAGCCTGCGGATAGAAAGCAGGAGGCTATCCTGAAGTCTGTATATACACACTCAGGTACTATACTGAGACCTGCAATTGCTTCAGCTTGGATGTGTAGTGCTGCAGCAGCTTGGTCCGATACCCTGTCAGAAAATATTGATACCCTCGACAGGGATACGATTTTGCTAACCATAGAGCATATTAAAGACGTCGTCTTATATATGAGAGATGCACAGAGGGATATTTGCCGGCTGGCATCTAGAATTAATGCAATGTCCATTTCTGCCAGGAGAGTATTATGGACTCGGCAGTGGACAGGTGATGCGGATTCTAAAAGGCACATGGAGGTTTTGCCTTACAAGGGTGAGGAATTGTTTGGGGATGGTCTCTCGGACCTCGTTTCCACAGCAACAGCTGGGAAGTCGACATTTTTACCTCAGGTTCCCTCACAGCCTAAGAAAGCACCGTATTATCAGGTACAGTCCTTTCTGCCCCAGAAAGGCAAGCGGGTCAAAGGCGCTTCTTTTCTGCCCAGAGGCAAGGGAAGAGGGAAAAAGCTGCACCAGACAGCCAGTTCCCAGGATCAAAAATCCTCCCCCGCTTCCTCTAAGTCCACCGCATGACGCTGGGGCTCCACAGGCGGAGCCAGGTGCGGTGGTTGCGCATCTCCGGAACTTCAGCGACCAGTGGGTTCGCTCACAGGTGGATCCCTGGGTTCTGCAAGTAGTATCACGGGAATACAAGCTAGAGTTCGAGGCGACTCCCCCTCGCCGTTACCTCAGATCAGCCTTGCCTGCTGCTCTCAGAGAAAGGGAGGTAGTACTGGCGGCAATTCACAAGCTGTATCTTAAGCAGGTGATAATCAAGGTACCCCTCCTTCAACAGGGACGGGGTTACTATTCCACAATGTTTGTGGTACCGAAACCGGACGGTTAGGTGAGACCCATTCTAAATTTGAAATCCTTGAACATTTATATAAAAAAGTTCAAGTTCAAGATGGAATCGCTCAGGGCGGTTATTGCAAGCCTGGAAGAGGGGGATTTTATGGTGTCATTGGACATCAAGGATGCTTACCTGCATGTCCCCATTTATCCACCCCACCAGGAGTACCTCAGGTTTGTGGTATAGGATTGTCATTACCAATTCCAGACGTTGCCGTTTGCTCTGTCCACGGCACCGCGGGTTTTTACCAAGGTAATGGCCGAAATGATGATGCTCCTCTGAAAGAAGGGAGTAATAATGATCCCGTACTTGGACGATCTCCTTATAAAGGCGAGGTCCAAAGAGCAGTTGCTAGTCAGCGTAGCACTATCTCAGGAAGTGCTGCATCAGCACGGCTGGATTCTGAATATCCAAAAGTCACAGCTGATTCCTGCGACGCGTCTGCTGTTCTTGGGCATGATTCTGGACACAGAACAGAAGAAGGTGTTTCTCCCGGAGGAGAAGGCCCAGGAATTATCATCTCTGGTCAGGAACCTCCTGAAACCAAAGCAGGTGTCGGTGCATCACTGCACGCGAGTCCTGGGAAAGATGGTAGCTTCTTACGAAGCAATTCCCTTTGGCAGGTTCCATGCAAGGATCTTTCAGTGGGATCTGTTAGACAAGTGGTCTGGATCGCATCTCCAGATGCATCGGTTGATCACCCTGGCCAGGGTGTGTCTGCTGTGGTGACTGCAGAATACTCATCTGCTCGAAGGCCGCAGATTCGGCATACAGGACTGGGTCCTGGTGACCACGGATGCAAGCCTCCGAGGTTGGGGGGCAGTCACCCAGGGAAGAAACTTCCAAGGACAATGGTCGAGTCAGGAATCTTCCCTACACATAAATATTCTGGAACTAAGGGCCATTTACAACGCCCTGAGTCAAGCAGAACCCCTGCTTCAAAACCAACCAGTTCTGATTCAGTCAGACAACATCACGGCAGTCACCCATGTAAATCGACAGGGCGGCACAAGAAGCAGGATGGCAATGGCAGAAGCCACAAGGATTCTTCGATGGGCGGAGAATCACGTGCTAGCACTGTCAGCAGTGTTCATTCCGGGAGTGGACAACTGGGAAGCAGACTTCCTCAGCAGACACGACCTCCACCCGGGAGAGTGGGGACTTCATCCAGAAGTCTTCAAGCTGATTGTAAATCGCAGGGAACGGCCACAGGTGGACATGATGGCGTCCCGCCTCAACAAAAAGCTAAAAAGATATTGCGCCAGGTCAAGGAACCCTCAGGCGATAGTTGTGGACGCTCTAGTGACACCGTGGGTGTACCAGTCGGTGTATGTGTTCCCTCCTCTTCCTCTCATACCCAAGGTACTGAGGATAATAAGAAAAAGGGGAGTAAGAACTATACTCATTGTTCCGGATTGGCCAAGAAGAACTTGGTACCCAGAACTTCAGGAAATGATCTCAGAGGACCCATGGCCTCTGCCACTCAGACAGGACCTGCTACAGCAGAGGCCCTGTCTGTTCCAAGACTTACCGCGGCTGCGTTTGACGGCATGGCGGTTGAACGCCGGATCCTAAAGGAAAAGGGCATTCCTGATGAAGTCATTCCTACGCTGATAAAAGCTAGGAAGGATGTGACAGCAAAACATTATCACCGCATATGGCGGAAATATGTTGCTTGGTGTGAGGCCAGGAAGGCCCCAACGGAGGAATTTCAGCTGGGTCGATTTCTCCACTTCCTACAGTCAGGGGTGACTATGGGCCTAAAATTGGGTTGCATAAAAGTCCAGATTTCGGCCCTGTCTATTTTCTTTCAAAAAGAACTGGCTTCACTGCCTGAAGTTCAGACGTTTGTTAAGGGAGTGCTGCATATTCAGCCCCCTTTTGTGCCTCCAGTGGCACCTTGGGATCTCAATGTTGTGTTGGATTTCCTAAAATCACATTGGTTTGAGCCACTTAAAACCGTGGAGCTAAAATATCTCCCGTGGAAAGTGGTCATGCTGTTGGCCTTGGCTTCGGCCAGGCGTGTGTCAGAATTGGCAGCTTTGTCATGTAAAAGCCCATATCTGATTTTCCATATGGACAGGGCAGAATTGAGGACTCGTCCCCAATTTCTCCCAAAGGTGGTATCAGCTTTTCATTTGAACCAACCTATTGTGGTGCCTGCGGCTACTCGGGACTTGGAGGATTCCAAGTTGCTGGACGTAGTCCGGGCCCTAAAAATCTATGTTTCCAGGACAGCTGGAGTCAGAAAAACTGACTCGCTATTTATCCTGCATGCACCCAACAAGCTGGGTGCTCCTGCTTCAAAGCAGACTATTGCTCGCTGGATCTGTAGCACGATTCAACTTGCACATTCTGCGGCTGGACTGCCGCATCCTAAATCAGTAAAAGCCCATTCCACGAGGAAGGTGGGCTCTTCTTGGGCGGCTGCCCGAGGGGTCTCGGCTTTACAACTTTGCCGAGCTGCTACTTGGTCGGGTTCAAACACATTTGCAAAATTCTACAAGTTTGATACCCTGGCTGAGGAGGACCTTGAGTTTGCTCATTCGGTGCTGCAGAGTCATCCGCACTCTCCCGCCCGTTTGGGAGCTTTGGTATAATCCCCATGGTCCTTACGGAGTACCCAGCATCCACTAGGACGTCAGAGAAAATAAGAATTTACTCACCGGTAATTCTATTTCTCGTAGTCCGTAGTGGATGCTGGGAGCCCGTCCCAAGTGCGGACTCTCTGCAATACGTGTATATAGTTATTGCTTAACTAAAGGGTTTTGTTATGAGCCATCTGTTAATGAGGCTCATTTGTTGTTCATACTGTTAACTGGGTATAGTTATCACAAGTTGTACAGTGTGATTGGTGTGGCTGGTATGAGTCTTACACTGGATTCCAAATCCTTTCCTAGTAATGTCAGCTCTTCCGGGCACAGATTCTAACTGAGGTCTGGAGGAGGGGCATAGAGGGAGGAGCCAGTGCACACCAGATATAGTACCTAATCTTTCTTTTAAGAGTGCCCAGTCTCCTGCGGAGCCCGTCTATTCCCCATGGTCCTTACGGAGTACCCAGCATCCACTACGGACTCCGAGAAATAGAATTACCGGTGAGTAAATTCTTATTTTTATTATCAACCCAATAATGACATGTAATTATTGGACCAATTAGGCTAATTGAACACCTCCAATTGTCTAAATAGTCAATAGTCCAAGGAGTTCTGAAGTGTTTCCCATAATTTTTACATCAAAATAGAGGTTTTTTTATTTTAAAAAAAAACTTTTTTTTAGACCTGCTCCGGGTTAGCAAGAAAAAAAGCTGTGATCATTCTCAGCAATTGAAAGTTAAAAAAAACCTGCGCCACAAGGTTTTTCTGAATTTTGCCTACAATTGGATAGCCCTGAATGTCACACTGACTGTTGCTGTCAGGGCTGTTTCTAGACAATTTGGCTCCCAGTGCGAGATTTCAAAATGCGCCCCCCCCCATTGCTATAAAAAAAAATTGCGGGCCCCCATATAGCTATAAAAAGAAAAAGCGTGTGCTCCCGACAAGGGTGTGTGGCCTGATTAAAGTGGGTGTGGTCTCATTAAAGTGGGCGTGGTCTCATCTGATGATATCACGCCCACCACAGGGGGGAAAAAATAAAAATAAAAAAAGTCCCCATTTTACACATTATAGCAGGCAAGTGTCCCCATTTTACACAGCGCGGCAGGCAGGCAGGTGTCCCCATTTTACACAGCGCGGCAGGCAGGTGTCCCCATTTTACAAAGTGCGGCAGGCAGGTATCCCCATTTTACACAATGCGGCAGGCAGGTATCCCCATTTTTGCACAGTACGGTAGGCAGATATCCCCATTTTACACAGTATGCAGGCAGGTGCCCCCATTTTACACAGTACGCAGGCAGGTGCCCCCATTTTACAAAGTGCGGCAGGCAGGTATCCCCATTTTACACAGTACGGCAGGCAGATATCCCCATTTTACACAGCGAGGCAGGCACGTGCCCCCATTTTACACAGCACGGCAGGCAGGTGCCCCCATATTACACAGTACGGCAGGCAGATATCCCCATTTTACACAGCGAGGCAGGCACGTGCCCCCATTTTACACAGCACGGCAGGCAGGGGCCCCCATATTACACAGTACGCAGGCAGATATCCCCATTTTACACAGTATGCAGGCAGGTGCCCCCATTTTACAAAGTGCGGCAGGCAGATATCCCCATTTCTCTATCGTCCTAGTGGATGCTGGGGTTCCTGAAAGGACCATGGGGAATAGCGGCTCCGCAGGAGACAGGGCACAAAAAGTAAAGCTTTAGGATCAGGTGGTGTGCACTGGCTCCTCCCCCTATGACCCTCCTCCATGCCTCAGTTAGATTTTTGTGCCCGGCCGAGAAGGGTGCAATCTAGGTGGCTCTCCTAAAGAGCTGCTTAGAAAAGTTTAGCTTAGGTTTTTTATTTTACAGTGAGTCCTGCTGGCAACAGGATCACTGCAACGAGGGACTTAGGGGAGAAGAAGTGAACTCACCTGCGTGCAGGATGGATTGGCTTCTTTGGCTACTGGACATTAGCTCCAGAGGGACGATCACAGGTACAGCCTGGATGGTCACCGGAGCCTCGCCGCCGGCCCCCTTGCAGATGCTGAAACGAGAAGAGGTCCAGAATCGGCGGCAGAAGACTCCTCAGTCTTCTTAAGGTAGCGCACAGCACTGCAGCTGTGCGCCATTTCCTCTCAGCACACTTCACACGGCAGTCACTGAGGGTGCAGGGCGCTGGGAGGGGGGCGCCCTGGGAGGCAAATGAAAACCTTTTTTGGCTAAAAATACCTCACATATAGCCTCCGGGGGCTATATGGAGATATTTAACCCCTGCCAGAATCCATTAAAGAGCGGGAGACGAGCCCGCCGAAAAAGGGGCGGGGCCTATCTCCTCAGCACACAGCGCCATTTTCCCTCACAGAAAGGCTGGAGGGAAGGCTCCCAGGCTCTCCCCTGCACTGCACTACAGAAACAGGGTTAAAACAGAGAGGGGGGGCACTAATTTGGCGTTAGAAATATATAAAAGATGCTATAAGGGAAAACACTTATATAAGGTTGTCCCTATATAATTATAGCGTTTTTGGTGTGTGCTGGCAAACTCTCCCTCTGTCTCTCCAAAGGGCTAGTGGGTCCTGTCCTCTATCAGAGCATTCCCTGTGTGTGTGCTGTGTGTCGGTACGTGTGTGTCGACATGTATGAGGACGATGTTGGTGAGGAGGCGGAGCAATTGCCTGTAATGGTGATGTCACTCTCTAGGGAGTCGACACCGGAATGGATGGCTTATTTAGGGAATTACGTGATAATGTCAACACGCTGCAAGGTCGGTTGACGACATGAGACGGCCGACAAACAATTAGTACCGGTCCAGACGTCTCAGAAACACCGTCAGGGGTTTTAAAACGCCCGTTTACTTTAGTCGGTCGACACAGACACGGACACTGAATCCAGTGTCGACGGTGAATAAACAAACGTATTCCTTATTAGGGCCACACGTTAAGGGCAATGAAGGAGGTGTTACATATTTCTGATACTACAAGTACCACAAAAGAGGGTATTATGTGGGATGTGAAAAAACTACCGTAGTTTTTCCTGAATCAGATAAATTAAATGAAGTGTGTGATGATGCGTGGGTTCCCCCCGATAGAAAATTATGGGCGGTATACCCTTTCCCGCCAGAAGCTAGGGCGCGTTGGGAAACACCCCTTAGGGTGGATAAGGCGCTCACACGCTTATCAAAACAAGTGGCGGTACCGTCTATAGATAGGGCCGTCCTCAAGGAGCCAGCTGACAGGAGGCTGGAAAATATCATAAAAAGTATATACACACATACTGGTGTTATACTGCGACCAGCGATCGCCTCAGCCTGGATGTGCAGAGCTGGGGTGGCTTGGTCGGATTCCCTGACTAAAAATATTGATACCCTTGACAGGGACAGTATTTTATTGACTATAGAGCATTTAAAGGATGCATTTTCTATATATGCGAGATGCACAGAGGGATATTTGCACTCTGGCATCAAGAGTAAGTGCGATGTCCATATCTGCCAGAAGATGTTTATGGACACGACAGTGGTCAGGTGATGCAGATTCCAAACGGCACAAAGGTGTATTGCCGTATAAAGGAAGAGGAGTTATTTGGGGTCGGTCCATCGGACCTGGTGGCCACGGCAACTGCTGGAAAATCCACCGTTTTTTACCCTAAGTCACATCTCTGCAGAAAAAGACACCGTCTTTTCAGCCTCAGTCCTTTCGTCCCTATAAGAGTCATATCTGCCCAGGGATAGAGGAAAGGGAAGAAGACTGCAGCAGGCAGCCCATTCCCAGGAACAGAAGCGTTCCACCGCTTCTGCCAAGCTCTCAGCATGACGCTGGGACCGTACAGGACCCCTGGATCCTACATGTAGTATCCCAGGGGTACAGATTGGAATGTCGAGACGTTTCCCCTTCGCAGGCTCCTGAAGTCTGGTTTACCAAGGTCTCCCTCCGACAAGGAGGCAGTATGGGAAACAATTCACAAGCTGTATTCCCAGCAGGTGATAATCAAATTACCCCTCCTACAACAAGAAAAGGGGTATTATTCCACATTATATTGTGGTACTGAAGCCAGAAGGCTAGGTGAGACCTATTCTAAATCTAAAAAAATTTGAACACTTACAAAGGTTCAAATCAAGATGGAGTCACTCAGAGCAGTGATAACGAACCAGGAAGAAGGGGACTATATAGTGTCCCGAGACATCAGGGATGCTTACCTCCATGTCCAAAATTTGCCCTTCTCACTAAGGGTACCTCAGGTTCGTGGTACAGAACTGTCACTATCAGTTTCAGACGCTGCCGTTTGGATTGTCCACGGCACCCCGGGTCTTTACCAAGGTAATGGCCGAAATGATGATTCTTCTTCGAAGAAAAGGCGTCTTAATTATCCCTTACTTGGACGATCTCCTGATAAGGGCAAAGTCCAGGGAACAGTTGGAGGTCGGAGTAGCACTATCTCGGATACTGCTACAACAGCACGGGTGGATTCTAAATATTCCAAAATCGCAGCTGATCCCGACGACAAGTCTGCTGTGCCTAGGGATGATTCTGGACACAGTCCAGAAAAAGGTGTTTCTCCCGGAAGAGAAAGCCAGGGAGTTATCCGAGCTAGTCAGGAACCTCCTAAAATCAGTGCATCATTGCACAAGGGTCCTGGTAAAGATGGTGATTTCCTACGAAGCAATTCCATTCGGCAGATTTCACGCAAGAATTTTTCAGTGGGATCTGCTGGACAAATGGTCCGGATCGCATCTTCAGATGCATCAGCGGATAACCCTATATCCAAGGACAAGGGTGTCTCTCCTGTGGTGGTTACAGAGTGCTCATCTTCTAGAGCAGGCCTGGCCAACCTGTGGCTCTCCAGATGTTGTGAAACTACACATCCCAGCATGCCCTGCCATAGTTTTAGCATTCCCTAATAGCAAAACTGTGGCAAGGCATGATGGGACTTGTAGTTGTACAACAGCTGGAGAGCCACAGGTTGGCCAGGCCTGTTCTAGAGGGCCGCAGATTCGGCATTCAGGATTGGATGCTGGTGACCACGGAGGCCAGCCCGAGAGGCTGGGGAGCAGTCACACAAGGAAAAAATTTCCAGGGAGTGTGATCAAGTCTGGAGACTTTTCTCCACATAAATATACTGGAGCTAAGGGTAAATTTATAATACTCTAAGCTTAGCAAGACCTCTGCTTCAAGGTCAGCCGGTATTGATCCAGTGGGAAAAACATCACGGCAGTCGCCCACGTAAATAGACAGGGCGACACAAGAAGCAGGAGGGCAATGGCAAAAACTGCAAGGACTTTTCGCTGGGCGGAAAATCATGTGATAGCACTGTCAGCAGTGTTTCATTCCGGGAATGGAAACTGGGAAGCAGACTTCCTCAGCAGGCACGACCTCCACCCGGCAGAGTGGAAACTTCATCGGGAAGTTTTCCACATGATTGTAAACCGTTGGGAAATACCAAAGGTGGACATGATGGCGTCCCGTCTGAACAAAAAACGGGACAGGTATTGCGCCAGGTTAAGAGACCCTCAGGCAATAGCTGTGGACGTTCTGGTAACACCATGGATGTACCAGTCGGTGTATGTGTTCCATCCTCTGCTTCTCATACCTAAGGTACTGAGACTTATAAGACGTAGAGGAGTAAGAACTATACTCATGGCTCCGGATTGGCCAAGAAGGACTTGGTACCCGGAACTTCAAGAGATGCTCACAGAGGACTTATGGCCTCTGCCGCTAAGAAGGGACTTGTTTCAGCAAGTACCATGTCTGTTCCAAGACTTACCGCAGCTGCGTTTGACGGCATGGCGGTGGAACGCCGGATCCTAAGGGAAAAAGGCATTCCGGAAGAGGTCATTCCTACCCTGGTCAAAGCCAGAAAGGAGGTGACCGCACAACATTATCACCACATGTGGCAAAAATATGTTGCGTGGTGTGAGGCCAGAAAGGCCCCACGAAGAAATTTCAACTCGGTCGATTCCTGCATTTCCTGCAAACAGGAGTGTCTATGGGCCTCAAATTGGGGTCCATTAAGGTTCAAATTTCGGCCCTGTCGATTTTCTTCCAGTAAGAAGTGGCTTCAGTTCCTGAAGTCCAGAAGTTTGTCAAGGGAGTATTGCATATACAACCCCCTTTTGTGCCTCCAGTGGCACTGTGGGATCTCAACGTAGTTCTGGGATTCCTCAAATCACATTGGTTTAAAACCAGTCAAATCTGTGGATTTGAAGCATCTCACATGAAAAGTGACCATGCTCTTGGCCCTGGCCTGGACCAGGCGAGTGTCAAATTGGTGGTTTTTTTCTCAAAAAAGCCCATATCTGGTTGTCCATTTGGACAGGGCAGAGCTGCGGACTCGTCCCCAGTTCTCTCCCTAAGGTGGTGTCAGTGTTTCACCTGAACCAGCTTATTTTGGTGCCTTGCGCCTACTAGGGACTTGGAGGACTCCAGGTTGCTAGATGTTGTCAGGGCCCTGTAAATATAGGTTCCAGGACGGCTGGAGTCAGGAAAACTGACTTGCTGTTATCCTGTATGCACCCAACAAACTGGGTGCTCTTGCTTCTAAGCAGACTATTGCTAGTTGGATGTGTAATACAATTCAGCTTGCACATTCTGTGGCAGGCCTGCCACAGCCAAAATATGTAAATGCCCATTCCACAAGGAAGGTGGGCTTATCTTGGGCGGCTGCCCGAGGGGTCTCGGCTTTACAACTTTGCCGAGCGGCTATTTAGTCAGGGGCAAACACGTTGGTAAAATCCTACAAATTTGATACCCTGGCTAAGGAGGGCCTGGAGTTCTCTCATTCGGTGCTGCAGAGTCATCCGCACTCTCCCGCCCGTTTGGGAGCTTTGGTATTATCCCCATGGTCCTTTCAGGAACCCCAGCATCCACTAGGACGATAGAGAAAATAAGAATTTACTTACCGATAATTCTATTTCTCGGAGTCCGTAGTGGATGCTGGGCGCCCATCCCAAGTGCGGATTATCTGCAATACTTGTACATAGTTACAAAAATCGGGTTATTATTGTTGTGAGCCATCTTTTCAGAGGCTCCGCTGTTATCATACTGTTAACTGGGTTCAGATCACAGGTTGTACAGTGTGATTGGTGTGGCTGGTATGAGTCTTACCCGGGATTCAAAATCCTTCCTTATTGTGTACGCTCGTCCGGGCACAGTATCCTAACTGAGGCTTGGAGGAGGGTCATAGGGGGAGGAGCCAGTGCACACCACCTGATCCTAAAGCTTTACTTTTTGTGCCCTGTCTCCTGCGGAGCCGCTATTCCCCATGGTCCTTTCAGGAACCCCAGCATCCACTACGGACTCCGAGAAATAGAATTATCGGTAAGTAAATTCTTATTTTTACACAGTACGCAGGCAGGTGCCCCCATTTTACAAAATGCGTCAGGCAGGTGCCCCCATTTTACAAAATGCGTCAGGCAGGTATCCCCATTTTACACAGTACGGCAGGCAGGTATCCCCATTTTACACAGCGCGGCAGGCACGTGCCCCCATTTTACACAGTACGGCAGGCAGGTGTCCCCATTTTACACACTGCAGCAGGCAGATATCCCCATTTTACACAGCGAGGCAGGCACGTGCCCCCATTTTACACAGCACGGCAGGTGTCCCCATTTTACAAAGTGCGACAGGCAGATATCCCCATTTTACACAGTACGCAGGCAGGTGCCCCCATTTTACAAAATGCGGCAGGCAGGTGCCCCCATTTTACAAAATGCGTCAGGCAGGTATCCCCATTTTACACAGTACGGCAGGCAGGTATCCCCATTTTACACAGCGCGGCAGGCACGTGCCCCCATTTTACACAGTACGGCAGGCAGGTGTCCCCATTTTACACAGTGCAGCAGGCAGATATCCCCATTTTACACAGTGCGGCAGCCACGTGCCCCCATTATACACAGTGCGGCAGGCAGATATCCCCATTTTACACAGCGCGGCAGGCAGGTGTCCCCATTTTACACAGCGCGGCAGGCAGGTGTCCCCATTTTACAAAGTGCGGCAGGCAGGTATCCCCATTTTACACAATGCGGCAGGCAGGTATCCCCATTTTTGCACAGTACGGTAGGCAGATATCCCCATTTTACACAGCGCGGCAGGCACGTGCCCCCATTTTACACAGTACGGCAGGCAGGTGTCCCCATTTTACACAGTGCAGCAGGCAGATATCCCCATTTTACACAGTGCGGCAGGCACGTGCCCCCATTATACACAGTGCGGCAGGCAGATATCCCCATTTTACACAGTACGCAGGCAGGTGCCCCCATTTTACAAAATGCGTCATGCAGGTGCCCCCATTTTACAAAATGCGTCAGGCAGGTATCCCCATTTTACACAGTACGGCAGGCAGGTATCCCCATTTTACACAGCGCGGCAGGCACGTGCCCCCATTTTACACAGTACGCAGGCAGGTGCCCCCATTTTACACAGTGCGGCAGGCAGGTATCCCCATTTTACACAGTGCGGCAGGCAGGTATCCCCATTTCTCTAACGTCCTAAGTGGATGCTGGGGACTCCGTAAGGACCATGGGGAATAGCGGCTCCGCAGGAGACTGGGCACATCTAAAGAAAGCTTTAGGACTAACTGGTGTGCACTGGCTCCTCCCCCTATGACCCTCCTCCAAGCCTCAGTTAGATTTCTGTGCCCGACGAGAAGGGTGCACACTAGGGGCTCTCCTGAGCTTCTTAGTGAAAGTTTTAGTTTAGGTTTGTTATTTTCAGTGAGACCTGCTGGCAACAGGCTCACTGCATCGAGGGACTAAGGGGAGAAGAAGCGAACTCACCTGCGTGCAGAGTGGATTGGGCTTCTTGGCTACTGGACATTAGCTCCAGAGGGACGATCACAGGCCCAGCCGGAGCCGCGCCGCCGGCCCCCTTACAGAGCCAGAAGAGCGAAGAGGTCCGGAAAAATCGGCGGCAGAAGACGTTCCTGTCTTCAATAAGGTAGCGCACAGCACTGCAGCTGTGCGCCATTGCTCTCAGCACACTTCATACTCCGGTCACTGAGGGTGCAGGGCGCTGGGGGGGGCGCCCTGAGACGCAATAAAACATGATAAAAATACCTTACATGGCAAAAAATACATCACATATAGCTCCTGGGCTATATGGATGCATTTAACCCCTGCCAGAATATACAGAAAAACGGGAGATAAGGCCGCCGAAAAGGGGGCGGAGCCTATCTCCTCAGCACACTGGCGCCATTTTCCCTCACAGCTCAGTTGGAGGGAAGCTCCCTGGCTCTTCCCTGCAGTCACTACACTACAGAAAGGGTTAAAAAAAAGAGAGGAGGCACTAATTAGGCGCAGTATTAAAACAAGACAAAACAAAATTTATCCTGCACCAGACTAAATATAATTAATTAATTCAATAACAGAAACCAACTAAACAAAAAAAACCATTAAACCCGCATCAGCGGCTATTTTAACGTTGGAGGTGCTCCTAGGAATATGTACCAGATACATGTTAATTCAGTGGGAGTGGAAGAACCCACATCTCACCAAAAGAAAAGAAATTCCTTTGTTTGGAGCACTCTTTTAAACATTCAATGTGAATTGAAATGAGAAATTGAATAAATTAATACTTAACTTTTATTATTCCTTACTTAACTAAAATTTAAGAGGGATTGGTATATGTATCTCAAATTATTGTATCCCTATATAAACAGTGGTAGAATATAAAATAGGAGCAAAAACAATGGTAGAATATATATTGATGTGATTGCTCAAATAGTAAAATAACAGTGATAGTAATCTATCCGACCATTCAGACAGACAGCAGTGGTGATATTTGTATACTCTTGTAAAGTCAGAGGATTCATGACCATTGAGATATCACCAATAAGTTCAGACTAATAATGTGCGTCTGAGTTTCATCAAGCGGTGTAGCTATTTCTATATGAATTCATTAGATCAGCTAATCCCCCGACCTCAATCAAAATTGTACACAAGGACTGATCCTTTATCATGTAGCAAAAAAATATATTGTCCATATCTAGTGTTTTAACATATGTTGTATCACAATTGTATGGAGCAGATATAAATGCATAAATAGCCACCTTGTATTGGGGCTAACTTCCAATCACTAAGTCACACAATCATATGAGTCAATAGACATACAGTAACATTCAAAATCGACAGAGTATGCATTGCAAATCCTGTAATTTGTTAAAAAATTAATCCAAGATCTGGAAGTACATTGCTACATAAACAGTAGATGTGTTGTGTACCAAATGTGGAGGGGAGGGGGGAGAGAGAGAGACAAAAGGATAGACACTCTAGTCAAATAATCCCATCTGCTGTCCGACCTCATCCAAGAGCGGAGGAAAGATGAGAGTAGGACCGTCAACTGTGCCGTAGAAATAAGAAAACAGGCACTCTGGCTAAAAGCCCCGTCGTGGTGTTAGGTAGGCCCTGATGCTAATAAGCCTTGCAGGGTCTAAATGCGCCACTTGAGCCCGAGCCAGGGGCCGAAATATACTCTCAACAAAGATTTATGACTAATAAATCAATATCTCTAATATAGATATAGGCACCTTGGTTGCACCTTGCCAATTGCCATATTTTTCAGAAACGATGTGTACCTATGAAGAAGAATTATTCTGGTAGAGATATACCTATATATAGACCAAAAAAGGATAGTAGGCACTCCTAGTTCACTATTCCCATCTGCTGTCTGGCCTCATCAATTAGAGCGGAGGACAGATGAGAGTGGGATCGTGGGCTGTGCCAAGAATTGGGAGAGAAGCGGAGGGTACCTTGAAAACCCGTAGGTGGTGTTAGGCGGGCCCTGATGCTAATGAGCCTTGCAGGGTCCGGATGCGCCACCGGGTATCAACTGTCCGTCCGTGAAAAAAAGGCAGGGAGAGAGGACAGGGGTTGTAAAGAGTGCCAGATCGTTGTCTCAAGTGTGACTCACTATACCTCACCGCCGGTGGCGGCGGTCCGTAGATCCCAGCCGCTAGGTCATTGAAAGCTGCTGCTGCTGCTGGTAATGGTTTTCCCCGCTGCCGGCTTACGGTCAGTGATTTAACACCGCTTGATAGCTGAACGCTGCTGCCGCTGATCACGGCTCCCCCTGCAGTGAGGAGACCGTGTGTGAGGCCGTAATTAGTAGGACGTACGTTTCACCACCTGGGCTTGCTCACCTAGCAGTATTAAAACATACAGCAGCTATAAGGGGAAAAACACTTATATAAGGTTATCCCTGTATATATATATATAGCGCTCTGGTGTGTGCTGGCATACTCTCCCTCTGTCTCCCCAAAGGGCTAGTGGGGTCCTGTCCTCTATCAGAGCATTCCCTGTGTGTGTGCTGTGTGTCGGTACGTTTGTGTCGACATGTATGAGGAGAAAAATTATGTGGAGACGGAGCAGAGTGTCTGTAACAGTGATGTCACCACCTAGGGGGTCGACACCTGAGTGGATGTACTGTTGAAAATTACGTGACAGTGTCAGCTCTGTATAAAAAAATCAGTGGTTGACATGAGACAGCCGGCTACTCAGCTTGTGCCTGTCCAGATGTCCCATAGGCCGTCAGGGGCTCTAAAGCGCCCGTTACCTCAGATGGCAGATACAGACGCCGACACGGATACTGACTCCTGTGTCGACGGTGAAGAGACAACCGTGATTTCCAGTAGGGCCACACGTTACATGATTGAGACAATGGAAAATGTTTTATACATTTCTGATAATACGAGTACCACCAAAAAGGGGTATTATGTTCGGTGAGGGAAAAACTACCTGTAGTTTTCCTGAATCTGAGAAATAAAATGAGGTGTGTGATGATGCGTGGGTTTCCCCCCGATAACAATTGATAATTTCTTAAAAAGTATTGGCTGTATACCCTTTCCCGCCAGAGGTTAGGGTGCGTTGGGAAACACCCCCTAGGGGGGATAAGGCGCTCACACGCTTGTAAGAACAAGGGCTCTACCCTCTCAGGAGATGGCCGCCCTTAAGGATCCTGCTGATAGAAAGCAGGAGGGTATCCAAAAATGTATTCACACACATACTGGTGTTATACTGCGACCAGCAATCGCCTCAGCCTGGAGGTGCAGTGCTGGGTTGGCATGGTCGGATTCCCTGACTGGAAATATTGATATCCTAGATAAGGATAGTATATTATTGCCTATAGAGCATTTAAAAGATGCATTTCTATATATGCATGATGCACAGCGGAATATTTGCCGACTGGCATCAAGTATAAGTGCGTTGTCCAATTCTACCAGTAAAATGGTCAGGTGATGCGGATTCCAAACGGCATTTGGAAGTATTGCCTTTGAAAGGGGACATTTGGGGTCGGTCTTTTAGACCTGGTGGCCACGGCAACAACTGGGAAATCCACGTTTGTACCCCAGGTCGCCTCTCAAAATAAGACGCCGTATTATCAGGCGCAGTCCTTTGTTGGCAAGCGGACAAAAGGTTCCTCTTTTCTGCTCGTGACAGAGGGAGAGGAAAAAGGCTGAAGAGATTACCCAGTTCCCAGGAACAGAAATCCTTTCCCGCCTCTGCAAAGCCCTCAGTATGACGCTAGGGCCTTACAAGCTCAGGCACGGTGGGGGCCCGTTCTCAATGAATTTCAGTGCGCAGTGGGCTCACTCGCAAGTAGACCCCTGGATCCTTCAGGTAATATCTCAAGGGTACATATTGAAATTCGAGACGTCTCCCCCTCGCCGTTTCCAAAAGTCGGCTTTACTGACGTCTCCCTCTGACAGGGAGGCAGTTTTGGAAGCCATTCACAAGCTGTATTCCCAGCAGGTGATAATCAAGGTACCCCTCCTGCAACAGGGAACGGGGTATTATTCCACACTATTGTGGTACCGAAGCCAGACGGCTCGGTGAGACCGATTCTAAATCTAAAATCTTTGAACACTTACATACAGAGGTTCAAATTCAAGATTGAGTCACTCAGAGCAGTGATTGCGAACCTGGAAGAAGGGGACTACATGATGTCTCGGGACATCAAGGATGCTTACCTTCATGTCAAAATTTACCCTTCTCACCAAGGGTACCTCAGGTTATGGTACAGAACTGTCACTATCAGTTCAGACGCTGCCGTAGGGATGGTCCACGGCACCCCGGGTCTTTACCAAGGTAATGGCCGAAATGATATCCCTTCGAAGGAAGGGAATTTTAGTTATCCCTTACTTGGACGATTCCCTGATAAGGGTAAGATCCAGGGAACAGTTGGAAGTCGGTGTAGCACTATCTCAGGTAGTGTTGCGGCAGCACGATTGGATTCTCAATATTCCAAAATCGCAGCTGGTTCCGACGACTTGTCTTCTGTTTCCTAGGGATGTTCCTGGACACAGTCCAGAAAAAAAAAAAAAAAAAAAAGGTGTTTCTCCCGGAAGAGAAAGCCAGGGAGTTATCCGAGCTAGTCAGGAACCTCCTAAAACCGAACCAAGTCTCAGTGCATCAATGCACAAGGGTTCTGGGTAAAAATGGTGGCTTCCTACGAAGCAATCCCATTCGTTAGATTCCACGCAAGAACTTTCCAGTGGAACCTACTGGACAAATGGTCCGGGTCGCATTTTCAGATGCATCAGCGGATAACCCTGTCACCAAGGACAAGGGTATCCATCATGTGGTGGTTGCAGAGTGCTCATCTTCTAGAGGGCCGCAGATTCGGCATTCAGGACTGGGTCCTGGTGACCACGGATGCCAGCCTGCGAGGCTGGGGAGCAGTCACACAGGGAAGGAATATCCAGGGCTTAGGGTCAAGCCTGGATACATCACTTCACATAAATATCCTGAAGCTAAGGGCCATTTACAATGCTCTAAGCTTAGCAAGACCTCTGCTTCAAGGTCAGCCGGTGTTGATCCAGTCGGACAACATCATGGCAGTCACCCACGTAAACAGACAGGGTGGCACAAGAAGCAGGAGGGCAATGGCAGAAGCTGCAGGGATTCTTCGCGGGGCGGAAAATCACGTGATAGCACTGTCAACGGTATTCATTCCGGGAGTGGACAACTGGGAAGCAGACTTCCTCAGCACGACCTCCACCCGGGAGAGTGGGGACTTCACCCAGAAGTCGTCCACATGATTAAAAAACTCGACAGGTATTGCGCCAGGTCAAGAGACCCTCAGGCAATAGTTGTAGACGCTCTGGTAACACCGTGGGTGTACCAGTCAGTGTATGTGTTCCCTCCTCTGCCTCTCATACCCAAGGTACTGAGATTGATAAGATGGAGAGGAGAAAGCACTATATTCGTGGCTCCGGATTGGCCAAGAAGGACTTGGTAACCGGAACTTCAAGAGATGCTCACGGAGGATCCGTGGCCTCTACCTCTAAGAAGGGACCTGCTCCAGCAAGGACCCTGTCTGTTCCAAGACTTACCGCGGCTGCGTTTGACGGCATGGCGGTTGAACGCCGGATCCTGAAGGAAAAAAGGCATTCCGGATGAAGTCATCCCTATCCTGATCAAAGCCAGGAAGGATGTAACCGCAAAAACATTATCACCGCAATTGGCGAAAATATGTTGCGTGGTGCGAGGCCAGTAAGGCCCGACGGAGGAAATTCAACTGGGTCGATTCCTACATTTCCTGCAAACAGGAGTGTCTATGGGCCTGAAATTGGGGTCCATTAAGGTTCAAATTTCGGCCCTGTCAACTTCCAAAAAGAACTAGCTTCAGTCCCTGAAGTTCAGACGTTTGTAAAAGGGGTACTGCATATACAGCCTCCTTTTGTGCCTCCAGTGGCACTTTGGGATCTCAATGTAGTTTTGGGTTCCAAAAGTCACATTGGTTTGAACCACTTAAATCTGTGGAGTTAAAATATCTCACATGGAAAGTGGTCATGCTGTTGGCCCTGGCCTGGGCCAGGCGCGTGTCAGAATTGGCGGCTTTATCCTGAAAAAGCCCTTATCTGATTTTCCATTCCTCAGTTTCTCCCCAAGGTAGTTTCAGCGTCTCACCTGAACCAACCTATTGGTGGTGCCTGCGGCTACTAGGGACTTGGAGGCCTCCAAGTTGCTAGACGTTGTCAGTGCCCTGAAAATATATGTTTCCAGGACGGCTGGAGTCAGGAAATCTGACTCGCTGTTTATCCTGTGTGCACCCAACAAGCTGGGTGCTCCTGCTTCTAAGCAGACTATTGCTCGTTGGATTTGTAGTACAATTCAGCTTGCACATTCTGTGGCAGGCCTGCCACAGCCAAAAATCTGTAAATGCCCACTCCACAAGGAAGGTGGGCTCATCTTGGGCGGCTGCCCGAGGGGTCTCGGCTTTACAACTTTGCCGAGCAGCTACTTGGTCAGGAGCAAATACGTTTGTAAAATTCTACAAAATTGATATCCTGGCTGAGGAGGACCTGGAGTTCTCTCATTTGGTGCTGCAGAGTCATCCGCACTCTCCCGCCCGTTTGGGAGCTTTGGTATAATCCCCATGGTCCTTACGGAGTCCCCAGCATCCACTTAGGACGTTAGAGAAAATAAGAATTTACTTACCGATAATTCTATTTCTCATAGTCCGTAGTGGATGCTGGGCGCCCATCCCAAGTGCGGATTGTCTGCAATACTTGTACATAGTTATTGTTACAAAAATCGGGTTATTATTGTTGTGAGTCATCTTTCAGAGGCTCCTCTGTTATCATGCTGTTAACTGGGTTCAGATCACAGGTTATACGGTGTGATTGGTGTGGCTGGTATGAGTCTTACCCGGGATTCAAAATCCTTCCTTATTGTGTACGCTCGTCCGGGCACAGTATCCTAACTGAGGCTTGGAGGAGGGTCATAGGGGGAGGAGCCAGTGCACACCAGTTAGTCCTAAAGCTTTCTTTAGATGTGCCCAGTCTCCTGCGGAGCCGCTATTCCCCATGGTCCTTACGGAGTCCCCAGCATCCACTACGGACTATGAGAAATAGAATTATCGGTAAGTAAATTCTTATTTTTACACAGTGCTGCAGGCAGGTATCCCCATTTTACACAGTGCGGCAGGCAGGTGTCAAGTGGGGGGGGGGGGGGAGGAAGGGGGAGAGAGAGAGAGCGATAGAGATAATACTTACATCTTCCCGCTCTTCGGGTCCCGCCGCCTCAAGTCCCTCGCTCCGGCCGCCTCCTCCTTCCAGGCTTATCTCCTCTCCTCCCTCTCCCCGAGCGCTCCTGCTCGGGGGGCGGGGCTTTGCGGAATGATGCGTTTGCGTCGTCACGACGCAAACGCATCATTCCGTGAAACTCCGCCCCCCGAGCAGGAGCGCTCGGGAAGAGGGAGGAGAGGAGATAAGGACACACAAAGTGCCGCGGTGGGCGCCCCGTGCGGTTGCACGGCTCGCCCGCCGCTAGAAACTGCACTGGTTGCTGTCATACTATAGGTGTCGGTCACTGTATAGATGTCACAATGTAGGTGTCAGTCACACTATATATAATACTGTAGATCATATCAGTCACTCTCTGTGTGTATGTATGTGTATATATATATATAAATATATATATATATATATATATATATATATATAATTATGCTGTAGATGTCCATCACAGTATATACAGTACTGTGCAAATGTATTAGGCAGGTGTGGAAAAAATGCTGCAAAGTAAGAAAAGTGTTAATAGTATATTTTTTTATCAATGAACAAAATGTAAAGTGAATGAACGGAAGAGAAATCTAAATCAAATTAAAATTTGGTGTGACCACACTTTGTCTGCAAAACAGAATCAATGCTTCTAGGTACACTTGCACACAATTTTTGAAGGAACTTGGCAGGGAGGTTGTTCCAAACATCTGGGATAACTAACCACAGATGTTCTGCGGATGTAGGCTTGCTCATATCCTTCTGTATCTTCATGTAATCCCAGACAGACTCGATGATATTGAGATCAGGGCTCTGTGGGGGCCATATCAACACAGGACTCCTTGTTCTTCTTTACTCTGAAGATAGTTTTTATTGACATTGACTGTATGTCTGGGGTCATTGTCCTGCTGCAGAATAAATTTTGGAACCAATCAGATGCCTCCCTGATGGTATTGCATGATGGATAAGTACCTGCCTGTATTTCTCAGCATTGAAACATAAATGATAATGAACATAATGTTGAGGACCGTAGACACAGGGGTTGGCCAAGGAAACTTAGGGGGTCATTCCGACCCGTTCACACGCTGTGGTTCATCTGGGTTGGAAATGCGCATGCGTTGCGCCCGCAATGCGCACGCACGTCGTTGCCGGGCGACAGCCGGGCAACGACCAGAAGAAAGAAAAAAGTGATCGCTAGCGTAATCGCAAGAAGATTGACAGCGGGGAGGTGTTCCGGGCCTGATAATTACCGTTTTCCGGGCGTGGAGATCCGAAAGTAAGGGGTGTCCAGGCGTTTGGAGGGCGGTTGTCTGACGTCAATTCCGGGACCTTCATCGCTGGATCCATTGCACAGGGTGATTAACTGTAGGGCTAGTCTTGTTCTGCACAAAACTTTTTTAGCATAGTAGTGCTGCACAAGCGATTGCAGCCCTGCTATACTAACATACACTCCCCCATAGGCGGCGTCTAGTTGATCGCACGAGCAGCAAAAAGTTTCTACGTGCGATCAACTCGGAATGACCCTCTTAGTGCATCAGACACATCATGCTTACTTCCCTTCAACATCAGAAGGGGCCAGATGTACTAAGCCTTGAAAAGTGATACATTTCACAGTGATAAAGAATCAACCAACCAGCTCCTAACTGTCCTTTTTCAAACCAGTTAGGAGGTGATTGGCTGGTACTTTATCACCGTGAAATGTATCACTTTTTAAGCTTAGTACATCTCTTCCAAGATGTCCAGCAGTGCCATAAGCTCAGAACCGGCAGAAACCAGTGGGACCAGGTACACCCATCTTCTGTTCGGAGGAGTCTGGCAGAAGTGGTCTACATGAAAGAATTACGTCCAGAAAGCCATACCTTCGATGTGGAAACAAGGCCAAGCGACTCGACTATGCAAGAAAACATAGCAAGTGGGGTGCAGAAAAATGGCAGCAGGTGCTCTGGACGGGTGGTCTTCAGGTTGCCGACTGTCGGGATCCCAGCGCACAGTATACCGGCACCTGAATCCCGACAGCCGACATACCGACAGTTTTTCTCCCTCGTGGGGGTCCACGACCCCTCTGGAGGGAGAATAAATAGCGTGGTGCGCATTGTGCCCGCCGCGCTGCGGGCATGGTGGTGCGCTGAGAGCCTGCAAGGGGCTCATTTGCGCTCACCCCGCTGTCGGTATGCCGGCGGTCGGGCTTCCGGCGCCGGTCGCCGGGAGCCCGGCCGCCAGCATACCATACCACACCTGCTCTGGACCAATGAGTTAACCTGTAAAATATTTGAATATAACAGAAGGCAGTGTATTCGCTGACTGGCTGGAGAGTGGTACAATAATGAGTGTCTACAGGTAACAGTGAAGCATGATGGAGGTTCCTTGCAAGTTTGGGGCTGCTTTTCAGCAAACTGAGTTGGGGATTTGGTCAGGATTAATGGTGTCCTCAATGCTGAGAAATACAGGCATGTACTTATCCATCATGTAATACCATCAGGGAGTTGTCTGATTGGCTCCAAGTTTATTCTACAGCAGGACAACAACCTCAAACATACAGCCAATGGGGGTACTTCAGATCTGATCGTAGATGTGCTAAATTTAGCAAATCTACAATCTGTTTCTCAGACATGCTGGGGGAAGGCCAGCACAGGGCTAGTCCGCCCCGCATGTCTGGCCCTACACCCTCGCAAGGGTGCAAAAGCATCCCACAGCGGCGATACTTTTGCACCTGCTGAGTAGCTCCATGCCAGCGCAGCTCCTGCGCGCTCGCAGGTCGCTACTTGACGCGTCCCGGGTCGCAGCAGATGTGTGAGTGGCGTCACGCAGCTGCCGCAGCCCACCCCTGCAATGGTCTGGAGACGCCTCCATTGTCCTGACCATACCCCGCCATCTGCGTTCTAATGGCGTTGGCATGCCCCCTCCTGCTCTGCGACCGCCACTGCCTTTAAATCAGGCAGAGGCGATTGCAGCCCAGAGATGCTTTTAGTATATCACTGGGCTCCCGGGGGGCGTACGCGCAGTGTACCCGATAGGGATTCAGACTGCGATCACTGATACTGCAGTGATCCAGTCATTAAGAACAATCTTCAGCATAAAGAAGAACAAGGAGTCATGGAAGTGATGATTTGGGGCCTAATTCAGATCTGATCGTGGGTGATCAGATCCGAACTGCGTATGCACCGGCGTGTCGGGTGCTACAATGGGCTTTGCTGGTCAGCAATGGGATGGTGCAAAGGATCCATTTGCACGGTGAGTGATAGGAAGAGGCCATTTGTGGGTGGCAACTGACCGTTTTCAGGGAGTGTCCGGAGAAACGCAGGTGGGCTCAAGCGTTTTCAGGGAGGGTGTCTGACGTCAGCCCCGATCATATAGACAGAAAAAGAGAAAGTATTCCAGAATTGGGGCACTCATTTACACTGATTGGACTATTGTACCAAATTGAAATATGCAGTGGGACTCCCCAGTATATTTATGATAAATTTAACTTTAAAAATGTAACCTTTATTATTATTTGTATAAAATACTATATATAGCTTGCAAAGTATTACAAGAAAAAATGTGAAACAGTGATGTTGTGACAACACAAACAACCAAAAGAAAATAAAAAGAAAATGAACACACTAGTCTCTAGTTTATTTTCAACTATTCTGTACAAATATTCTTAATCAGGACACAGCAGACCATATCGATATCCCTAATATTAGTGTCTTATGTCCATAGGACAATTTAGAGATCAATCAATAACCAATATATGGGATTTAGGGGTATATTTACTAAGCAGTGATAAGAGTGGAGAAGTGAGCCAGTGGAGAAATTTCCCCATCAACCAATCAGCACTGAAGTAACATCTATAATTTGCATACTATAAATTTATACAGAGCTGCTGATTGGTTGATGGGGAAATTTCTCCACTGGCTCACTTCTCCACTCTTATCACTGCTTAGTAAATGTCCCCCATAATATCTAAATAATTGATTAATCCCCTCACCGACTGTTCCCTCACTGAAAATGAATTCACTTACTATGTTTTATTTCATGCGCATATCACAATTGGATATTATATCCCTATTGTGAGTTCTGGAGTGCTCAGTAGTGGATAGAGATAGATTGATCCAAATCCAAATAATAGGTTACTATAGTAACATAATATTCCTAATTAACAGGGAATTACTCCTAATCCTAAATCTCCCATCCACAGCACATTGTGAATCGCCAGATGTATCATTTATGTTGTAATATACTCTCAAAGGGTGGTCTTCAGTATGCCGGCGGTCGGGCTCCCGCCGACCAGCATACCGGCGCCGGGAGCCCGACAGCCGGCATACCAACACTTATTCTCCCTCGTGGGGGTCCACGACCCCCCTGGAGGGAGAATAAAATAGTGTGGCGCGCGTAGCGCTCCACCGTGCCCGTAGCGTGGCGAGCGCAGCGAGCCCGCAAGGGGCTAATTTGTGCTCGCCACACTGTCGGTAAGCCGGCGGCCGGCCTCCCGGCGCCGGTATGCTGGGAGGCCGGCCGCCGGCAGATCGTAGTGAACCCCTCTCAAATGCAAGGTTTAGATACAAATATTCTGGCTATGTAACGTTTAACTGTTACAAAGTATCATTAGGGTTCTCTGCCGAGTGTTAACTAAGATCACATATGATCTGTATGGTAAATAGCTTAAGCAGTAGTGTTGCACATGAACTATATAAACATTCTAACAATACAAAAAAATACAAAAATTCTAATAATCCTGGGTGTCACAATAACGGCACTTAATACAGCATATATTTAAGTAACCACTTTATGGTTAAAATTTTAATTGATCACACTGTCGCATTATGTTTAAACTATGACAAAATGCTAATTTACAATGTTGTGAATACTCGACACTCAGGGTCATATTTCGATCTATATTCATGTACCATATGATGAAAACGTGATACCAAATACGTCATGAATAGAGACGCTGTTTTCCCCATAGGCGCCCATGTGGGTATGCTTAATTTGTGTTGCTAATATCCTCTCTTATACGGCACTGTGTAGATAAAGTGGTTACTTAAATATATGCTGTATTATTAAGTGCCGCTATTTACCATACAGATCATATGTGATCTTAGTTAACACTCGGCAGAGAACCCTAATGATACTTTGTAACAGATAAACGTTCCGGTTCCGGTATGAATGGTCGACCATGTTATGGTCGACAGTCATTAGGTTGACCACTATTGGTCGACATGGACACATGAAAAGGTCGACATGCTTTTTTTTACTTTTTTTGGTGTCGTTTTTTTGCGTAAAGTGACTGGGAACCCCAATTAGTGCACCACGTCCCCTCGCTTTGCTCGCCATGCTTCGGGCATGGTGCCTTCGCTCCGCTACCGCTTCGCTCGGCACAGATTACCGTTCCAATCATAGTCCACGTGGATCGTAAAGTATGGAAAAGTTCCCCAAAAGAAAAAAAGTTAAAAAACTCATGTTGACCTTTTCATGTGTCGAGACCATTTTCATGTGACGACCATGTGTCCACGTCGACTATGTCAATGTCGACCTAATGACTGTCGACCATAGCATGGTCAACCATCTGAACGGATACCAAACGTTACATAGCCAGAATATTTGTCTCTAAACCTGATACAGTCTGAAGTGACCCCCATAGTTACACATCCATGATGAAGGTGCCATGATGCCACCAAAACGGCTGTTGACCTGACTTGGTTATGACACATTGGAGATATGTAACCAGGGCCGGCTCTACCATTAGGCAGCTTTAGGCGGCTGCCTAGGGGCGCCGGCTCCTGGAGGGCGCCACTGAATTCATCTGTCAAAAAATTAAAGGATGTGTCTTTATGCAGCCTCCACCTTTTACACACTGCACTGGCTGCTGCTGCTGCGGGTCTAATCAGGCGCATCCGCCACTATCAGGCTGTACCACATAGTGCCTCAGCTCTTCCTCTGTGCTGACACGTGTAACATCAAGTCATGTGACGGCACAAAGGAGGCAGATGTTACTATGGCTCCCCAGTACATATATATTATCCTGCCACTCAGTAAAATTTTTAAATTGGCCTCAGCGTCCTATACAATTCCTAACATAGGGAAGAAATGGCTCTAAATTGCACACCCTCCAGTAATGAAAAGTGCTGTGCTGCTGAGAATAAAGTAGTATACAAAGACAAAGGGGGTGCAGATGCACTATGCGATCATTAAATTTCAATATAATAAAATATAATCTATCATAAGAGGTTGTTAATATATCGTTGATATCGGCCTGCACACCAATCGTCCAGGTCACATCTTGTCGAGCAGGTCCCTAACATTATGGGGCCAACATCTGGGACGCAAGGAACCCCAAAACATGATTCAGCAATTCCTGACATGCCAGCTAGTGTGTATACATAGGCAGTAAGAATGGTAGTCACTCAAGGATTTGAAAGTGAAAGTATATTGTGAACACCTTTTTCACTTTAAAAGTGCTTGAGTGTTGTCCCTTGTCTCTGTATATGTATAATGCTGCAATTCACCCCAGTCCACCTAGTGGCCACCTGCATCTCCCCTCCTAAAGGTGGTGGGGGAATTTGAAGGTTACGGGGCGCTAGGCTGAAGCTTTGCCTAGGGTCAGGGCCGGTTCAAGGGCGCTCTGCGCCCCGGGCAGGAAATGGGGCGTGGCCTAATACAGGGGCGTGGTCAATTACGCCCCCTGTACATTAAAAGCGCCGCTTGAATGCTGAGCGGTGCGCGATGACGTCATCGCGCACTGCACAGCAAAAGGTCCTCTCCACGAAGGGAAACTAGACGCTATGAGTCTAGTTCCCTTCGTAGAGAGGACCTTTGCTGTGCGGTGCGCGATGACGTCATCGCGCACCGCTCAGCAAAGTTACTCTCCAGGAAGGGAAACTAGACGCGTAGCGTCTAGTTCCCTTCAGGAGGCGGACGGGGACGGGGATCGGGACGGGGACGGCAGCGGAGGCGGACAGGGACACAGCGGGCAGCAGTGGCGGATCTTGCCACGGTGCGGCGCCCTCCGGATGGCGCCAGCGCCCTCCGGAAGGCGGCGCCCCGGGCAAAAGTCCTGCTTGCCCGTGGCAAGATCCGCCACTGCCTAGGGTGCAGAGAGACCTTGCACCGGCCCTGTATGTAACTATATCATTAGCTACCCTATGCATGCATTCATTTTCTTTTGTCATGCTCCTATCATGTCTCACCATGGGGGTAATTCCAAGTTGATCGCAGCAGGATTTTTGATAGCAAATGGGCAAAACCATGTGCACTGCAGGGGAGGCAGATATAACATGTGCAGAAAGAGTTAGATTTGGGAGGGTTATTTTGTTTCTGTGCAGGGTAAATACTGGCTGCTTTATTTTTACACTGCAAATTAGATTGCAGACTGAACACACCACACCCAAATCTAACTCTCTCTGCACATGTTATATCTGCCTCCCCTGCAGTGCACATGGTTTTGCCCATTTGCTATCAAAAATCCTGCTGCGATCAACTTGGAATTACCCCCCATGTCTCCATGTTTTTGCATCTGATTTTAAATGGAAATTATACATTTCTCTAACGTCCTAGTGGATGCTGGGGACTCCGTAAGGACCATGGGGAATAGACGGGCTCCGCAGGAGATAGGGCACTCTAAGAAAGAATTAGGACTACTGGTGTGCACTGGGCTCCTCCCTCTATGCCCCTCCTCCAGACCTCAGTTAAGTTAGAATCTGTGCCCGGACAGAGCTGGGTGCACTTTAGTGAGCTCTCCTGAGCTAATAAGAAAGTATTTTATTAGGATTTTTTATTTTCAGAGAGATCTGCTGGCAACAGACTCTATGCTACGTGGGACTGAGGGGAGCGAAGCAAACCTACTAACTGCGGATAGGTCGTGCTTCTTAGGCTACTGGACACCATTAGCTCCAGAGGGATCGAACACAGGAACTCACCCTTGGTCGTCCGATCCCGGAGCCGCGCCGCCGTCCCCCTCGCAGAGCCAGAAGACAGAAGCCAGGCGAGAGAAGCAAGAAGACTTCAAAATCGGTGGCAGAAGACTCCTGTCTTTATATGAGGTAGCGCACAGTACTGCAGCTGTGCGCCATTGCTCCCACATTACACCCGCACACTCCGGTCACTGTAGGGTGTAGGGCGCAGGGGGGGGGGGCGCCCTGGGCAGCAATTAGGAACCTCTTGGCAAAAAGCAGCATATATACAGTTGGGCACTGTATATATGCATGAGCCCCTGCCATTATTTTACACAAAATCGCGGGACAGAAGCCCGCCGTTGAGGGGGCGGGGCTTCTTCCTCAGCACTCACCAGCGCCATTTTCTCTCCACAGCTCCCCAGGCTCTCCCCTGCAGAAGCACGATAGAAGAGGGTGAAAAAGAGAGGGGGGGGGGGGGCACATAAATTTGGCGTAAAAACAGTATATACAGCAGCTACTGGGTTAACACTAAGTTACTGTGTGATTCCTGGGACATATAGCGCTGGGGTGTGTGCTGGCATACTCTCTCTCTGTCTCTCCAAAGGGCCTTGTGGGGGAACTGTCTTCAAATAGAGCATCCCCTGTGTGTGTGGTGTGTCGCTACGTGTGTGTCGACATGTCTGAGGTAAAAGGCTCCCCTAATGAGGAGATGGAGCAAATATGTGTGTGAGAGGGTGTCTCCGTCGACAACGCCGACACTTGTTTGGATATGTGTAAGTGCTAAGGTGAATTTATTGCACAAAAGATTAGAGAACAGACAGGAAATCTACCCATGTCTGTCCCTATGTCGTAGAGACCTTCAGAGTCTCTCAATGCTCACTATCCAAAATAATAGACACTGATATCGACACAGAGTTTGACTCCAGTGCATACTTGCCTACTCTCCCGGAATGGCCGGGAGGCTCCGAAAATCAGGTGACCCTCCCGGCCCCCCGGAAGAGCAGGCAAGTCTCCCGATTTGACGGGGTCCCCCCTGCCCGTCCGCCCACTTTGTGTGTAAAGTGGGCGGTCTGGGCAGACGATGACGCGATTCTTGCTGAATCGCGTCATCATAGCCACGCCCCCTGCATTGTACTGCCGGTGATTGCGGCATTACAGAGCAGGGGCGTGGCTTAAAGGAGACATCACCGTAACCACTCCCCGTCCCGCCCTTGCTCCACCCCGTACCGCCTCCGGCCCACCCCCTCCATTCGTCAGAGTGCTCCCGGCCCGCCTGTTGAGCCGACCTGGCTGCTCTCTCCCGCAGAGAGCAGCCAGAATGTCGGTAAGTATGCTCCAGTGTCGACTACGATAATGCAAAGTTACAGCCAAAATGGCAGAAAAGTATTCAATATATGATTATTGTAATAAAAGATGATTTGCATATCACTGATGACTCATCTGTCCCTGACACGAGGGTACACATGTTTAAGGGGAAGAAAGCTGAGGTAAATTTCCCTCCTCTCATGAGGAAAAAGAGCGTGAATCTCCAGACAAGAGACTGCAGCTTCCCACAAAGAATTCTTAGGCAGTATCCTTTCCCCACTAGGGCCAGGATGTGATGGGAATCTTCCCCTAGGGTGTCACGTTTGCCCAGAAGGTAGCCCTAGCTATTCTCAGGGATCCTGCAGATAGCGTCCACATTCTGGTACACTACTCAGACCGGCGATTGTGTCGGCATGGGTTTATAGCGCTGTGGCGGCGTGGACAGGTATCTTATCAGCAGAAATTGAGACCCTAGTATGTATGTATATATATATATATATATATATATATATGTATATATAGATATATATATTAAAGATGCTGTCTTAAGAGATATATATAATCAAACATGCCCAAAGAGACATGAGTATACTGGGTCCTAGACAAGCTATGTCGATTTCTGCTTGACGTGTCCTGTAGAATATGCAATGGACAGATGATGCCAATTTAAGTGGCATATGGAAGGCTGAGGATTGTGTGGAGAAGGGTTCTCGGACCTGGTCTCCACAGCTATAGCTGGTAATTCTGATATTTTGCCTTATATTCCTGCACAGTCTAGGAAAGCACGACATTATCAAATGCAGCCTTTCGAACAAAGAAACAAGAAAGTCAGAGGTGCGTCCTTTCTTGCCAGAGGCGGGGCCAGAGGAAAGAAGCTGCACAACACAGCTAGTTCCCAGGAACAGAAGTCCTCCCCGGCCTCTATGAAAATCCACCGCATGTCGCTGGGGATCCACAGGCGGAGCAAGACCCGGTGGGGGCACGCTTTCGTAAGTTCAGCCACAAGTGGGTTCACTCCCTGTTAGATCCCTGGGCAATAGATATTGTGTCTCAGGGATACAAGCTGGACTTTGAGAAGATGCCTCCTCACTGACGGCCCTGCCGTCTTCCCCCCACGAGAGGGAAACAGGGTTAACTGCAATTCACAAATTGTATCTTCAACAGGTGGTGGTCAAGGTTCCCCTCCTTCAACAAGGAGGGGGTTATTATTCGACCATGTTGTAGTCCCGAAACCAGACGGTTCGGTCAGACCCATATTGAATTTAAAATCCCTGAACATATACCTGAAAAGGTTTAAGTTCAAGATGGAATCGCTAAGAGCGGTCATTGCAAGCCTGAAAAGGAGGAGATTTTATGGTGTCTCGGGGCAAAAAGGAGGTATACCTTCATGTCCCCATTAATTCACCTCATCAGGCGTACCTCAGAATTGCGGTACGGGATTGTCATTACCAATTTCAGACGTTGCCGGTTGGTCTCTCCACGGCCCCGAGAATATTCACCAAGGTAATGGCGGAAATGATGGTGCTCCTGCGGAAGCAAGGTATCACTATTATCACGTACTTGGTCGATCTCCTCATTAAAGCGAGATCAAGAGAGCAGTTGCTGAACAGTGTATCACTTTCTCTGGAAGTGTAACGGCAACACGGCTGGATTCTATGTATTCCAAAGTCGCAGTTCGTTCCTACAGCTCATCTGCCTCTTCTAGACATGATCCTAGACACAGACCAGAAAAGGGTTTATCTCCCGATAGAGAGAGCTCAGGAGCTCGTGACACTGGTCAGAAATCTATTAAAACCAAAACAGGTGTCAGTGCATCACTGCACTTGAGTGCTGGGAAGGATGGTGGCATCATACAAGGCCATTCCCTTCGGCAGGTTCCATGCGAGGACATTCCAATGGGACGTACTGGACAAGTGGTCCGGATCACATCTTCAGATGCATCGGTTAATCACCCTATCCCCCAGGGCCAGGGTGTCTCTCCTGTGGTAGCTGCAGAGTGCTCACCTTCTCGAAGGTCGCAGTTTTGGCATTCAGGACTGGGTCCTGGTGACCACGGAAGCAAGCCTCCGAGGGTGGGGGGCAGTCACACAGGGAAGAAATTTCCATGGGCGGTGGTCAAGTCAGGAGACTTGCCTTCACATCAATATCCTGGAATTAAGGGCCATATGCAACGCCCTAAGTCAAGCGGAGAACCTGCTTCGCGACAAATCGGTGCTGATTCAGTCAGACAACATCACAGCAGTGGCTCATGTGAACCGCCAAGGTGGCACAAGGAGCAGAGTGGCGATGGCGGAAGCCACCAGAATTCTTCGCTGGGCGGAGAATCACGTAAGAGCACTATCGGCAGTGTTCATTCCGGGAGTGGACAACTGGGAAGCAGACTTCCTCAGCTGGCACGACCTCCACACGGGAGAGTGGGGACTTCATCAAGAAGTCTTCACACAGATTGCAAGGCGGTGGGAACTGCCACAGGTGGACATGATGGCATCCCGCCTCAACAAAAAGCTACAGAGATATTGCGCCAGGTCAAGAGACCCTCAGGCGATTGCTGTAGACGCATTAGTGACACCGTGGGTGTTCCAGTCGGTTTATGTGTTTCCTCCTCTTCCTCTCATAACAAAGGTGCTGAGAATCATAGGAAAAGTAGGAGTGAGAACAATACTCATTGTTCCGGATTGGCCAAGAAGGACTTGGTATCCAGATCTGCAAGAAATGCTCACAGAGGACCCATGGCCTCTACCTCTCAGACAGGACTGGTTGCAGCAGGGGCCCTGTCTGTTCCAAGACTTACCGCGGCTGCGTTTGTTGGCATGGCGGTTGAACGCCGGATCCTGGCAGAAAAAGGCATTCCGGACGAGGTTATTCCTACGCTGATAAAGGCTAGGAAGGAGGTTACGGCTAAACATTATCACTGTATATGGCGAAAAAAATGTTGCTTGGTGTGAGGCCAGGAATGCCCCTACGGAGGAATTCCAGCTGGGCCGTTTCCTTCACTTCCTACAGTCGGGAGTGACATTGGGCCTGAAATTGGGATCCATTAGGGTCCAGATTTCGGCCCTATCCATTTTCTTTCAAAAAGAACTGACTTCTCTTCCTGAAGTCCAGACGTTGTATAGGGAGTGCTGCATATTCAGCCCCCTTTTGTGCCACCAGTGGCACCTTGGGATCTTAACGTGGTGTTGAGTTTCCTGAAATCTCACTGGTTTGAGCCACTTAAGACTGTGGAGTTAAAATATCTCACATGGAAAGTGGTCATGCTATTGGCCTTGGCAGCTTTGTCATGTAAAGGCCCCTATCTGGTTTTCCATATGGACAGGGCAGAATTACGGACTCGTCCGCAATTTCTGCCGAAGGTGGTGTCATCTTTTCATTTGAACCAACCTATTGTGGTGCCTGCGGCTACTCGTGACTTGGAGGATTCCAAGTTACTAGATGTAGTCAGGGCTTTGAAGATTTACGTTGCCAGAACGGCTGGAGTCAGGAAAACTGACTCGCTGTTTATCCTGTATGCATCCAACAAGCTGGGTGCTCCTGCTTCAAAGCAAACTATTGCTCGCTGGATCTGTAACACGATTCAGCAGGCTCATTCTGCGGCTGGATTGCCGCATCCAAAATCAATAAAAGCCCATTCCACAAGGAAGGTGGGATCTTGCTTGGGCGACTGCCCGAGGGGTCTCTGCATTACAGCTTTGCCGAGCAGCTACTTGGTCGGGTTCACAGTTTGGCAAAATTCTACAAGTTTGATACCCTGGCTGAGGAGGACCTCGTGTTTGCTCATTCGGTGCTGCAGAGTCATCCGCACTCTCCCGCCCGTTTGGGAGCTTTGGTATTATCCCCATGGTCCTTACGGAGTCCCCAGCATCCACTAGGATGTTAGAGAAAATAAGATTGTACTTACCGGTAAATCTATTTCTCGTAGTCCGTAGTGGATGCTGGGCGCCCGTCCCAAGTGCGGACTTCTTCTGCAATACTTGTATATAGTTATTGCTTACATAAGGGTTATGTTATGTTGCATCAGGTTGTCTGATGCTCTGTTGTTGTTCATACTGTTAACTGGGTAAGTTTATCACGAGTTATACGGACGAGGCTGAAGTTAGCTTCTTATTCGGCCAGCTTCTTATTCACTTCTTATTCAAGCTCCAGCTTCTTATTCACTTCTTATTCAAGCTCCAGCTTCTTATTCAGATCATTCAGTTTTGCAAGGGTTAATGAGTCTTGGGCAACACATTTGATGCCTGAAATTCACAGAGTAGGGTCCCTTTCATATGACCCACCTGTATTTTGGCTTGCCCAACGCTGGTTTGGGCATGAAATACACTGGCAAAGTGGGCACATACACTATAATTCACCATTTTGAATAAGTAGCTGTAGTTTTGCAAGGGTTAACGAGTCTCGGGCAACAATTTTTACACCTGAAATCAACTGAGTCGGGTCACTTGCATATGACCCACATGGATTTTGCCTTGCCCAACACTGGTTTGGCCATGAAATACGCTGCCCAAGTGGGCACATACACAGTATTATGAATTACTAATTTGAATAAGTAGCTGTAGTTGTGCAAGGGTTAACGAGTCTCGGGCAAGAATTTTGACACCTGAAATCAACTGAGTCAGGTCACTTGCATATAACCCACATGTATTTTGCCTTGCCCAACACTGGTTTGGGCATGAAATACGTTGCCCAAGTGGGCACATTCACAGTACTATGAATTACTAATTTGAATAAGTAGCTGTAGTTTTGCAAGGGTTAACGAGTCTCGGGCAACAATTTTGACACCAGAAATCAATAAAGTCGGGTTACTTGCATATGACCCATATGGATTTTGCCTTGCCCAACACTGGTTTGGGCATGAAATATGTTGCCCAAGTGGGCACCTTAACACTATCATTTTCTATTATGAATAAGTAGCTGTAGTTTTGCAAGGGTTAACGAGTCTCGGGCAAGAATTTTGACACCTGAAATCAACTAAATCAGGTCACTTGCATATGACCCACATGGATTTTGCCTTGCCCAACGCTGGTTTTGCCATGAAATACGCTGCCCAAGTGGGCACATTCACAGTATTATGAATTACTAATTTGAATAAGTAGCTGTAGTTTTGCAAGGGTTAACGAGTCTCGGGCAAGAATTTTGACACCTGAAATCAACTGAGTCGGGTCACTTGCATATGACCCACATGTATTTTGCCTTGCCCAACACTGGTTTGGGCATGAAATAAGTTGCCCAAGTGGGCACCTTAACACTATCATTTTCTATTATGAATAAGTAGCTGTAGTTTTGCAAGGGTTAACGAGTCTCGGGCAAGAATTTTGACACCTGAAATCAACTGAATCAGGTCACTTGCATATGACCCACATGGATTTTGCCTTGCCCAACGCTGGTTTTGCCATGAAATACGCTGCCCAAGTGGGCACATTCACAGTATTATGAATTACTAATTTGAATAAGTAGCTGTAGTTTTGCAAGGGTTAACGAGTCTCGGGCAAGAATTTTGACACCTGAAATCAACTGAGTCGGGTCACTTGCATATGACCCACATGTATTTTGCCTTGCCCAACACTGGTTTGGGCATGAAATAAGTTGCCCAAGTGGGCACCTTAACACTATCATTTTCTATTATGAATAAGTAGCTGTAGTTTTGCAAGGGTTAACGAGTCTCGGGCAAGAATTTTGACACCTGAAATCAACTGAATCAGGTCACTTGCATATGACCCACATGGATTTTGCCTTGCCCAATGCTGGTTTTGCCATGAAATACGCTGCCCAAGTGGGCACATTCACAGTATTATGAATTACTAATTTCAATAAGTAGCTGTAGTTTTGCAAGGGTTAACGAGTCTCGGGCAAGAATTTTTACACCTGAAATCAACTGAGTCATGTCACTTGCATATGACCCACATGTATTTTGCCTTGCCCAACACTGGTTTGGGCATGAAAAACGTTGCCCAAGTGGGCACCTTAACACTCTAATTTTCTATTATGAATAAGTAGCTGTAGTTTTGCAAGGGTTAACGAGTCTCGGGCAACAATTTTGACACCAGAAATCAATAGAGTCGGGTCACTTGCATATGACTCACATGGATTTTGCCTTCCCCAACACTGGTTTGGGCATGAAATACGCTACCCTAGTGGGCACCTTAACACTATAATTTTCTATTATGAAAAAGTAGCTGTAGTTTTGCAAGGGTTAACTAGTCTCGGGCAAGAATTTTGACACCTGAAATCAACTGAATAGGGTCACTTGCATATGACCCACATGTATTTTGCCTTGCCCAACACTGGTTTGGGCATGAAATAAGTTGCCCAATTGGGCACCTTAACACTATCATTTTCTATTATGAATAAGTAGCTGTAGTTTTGCAAGGGTTAACGAGTCTCGGGCAACAATTTTGACACCTGAAATCAATAGAGTCGGGTCACTTGCATATGACCCACATGGATTTTACCTTGCCTAACACTGGTTTGGGCATGAAATACGCTACCCTAGTGGGCACCTTAACACTATTATTTTCTATTATGAAAAAGTAGCTGTAGTTTTGCAAGGGTTAACTAGTCTCGGACAAGAATTTTGACACCTGAAATCAACTGAATAGGGTCACTTGCATATGACCCACATGGATTTTGCCTTGCCCAACGCTGGTTTTGCCATGAAATATGCTGCCCAAGTGGGCACATTCACAGTATTATGAATTACTAATTTGAATAAGTAGCTGTAGTTTTGCAAGGGTTAACGAGTCTCGGGCAACAATTTTGACACCAGAAATCAATAAAGTCGGGTTACTTGCATATGACCCATATGGATTTTGCCTTGCCCAACACTGGTTTGGGCATGAAATACGTTGCCCAAGTGGGCACCTTAACACTATAATTTTCTATTATGAATAAGTAGCTGTAGTTTTGCAAGGGTTAACGAGTCTCGGGAAAGAATTTTGACACCTGAAATCAACTGAGTCAGGTCACTTGCATATAACCCACATGTATTTTGCCTTGCCCAACACTGGTTTGGGCATGAAATACGTTGCCCAAGTGGGCACATTCACAGTATTATGAATTACTAATTTGAATAAGTAGCTGTAGTTTTGCAAGGGTTAACGAGTCTCGGGCAACAATTTTGACACCAGAAATCAATAAAGTCGGGTTACTTGCATATGACCCATATGGATTTTGCCTTGCCCAACACTGGTTTGGGCATGAAATACGTTGCCCAAGTGGGCACCTTAACACTATAATTTTCTATTATGAATAAGTAGCTGTAGTTTTGCAAGGGTTAACGAGTCTCGGGAAAGAATTTTGACACCTGAAATCAACTGAGTCAGGTCACTTGCATATAACCCACATGTATTTTGCCTTGCCCAACACTGGTTTGGGCATGAAATACGTTGCCCAAGTGGGCACATTCACAGTATTATGAATTACTAATTTGAATAAGTAGCTGTAGTTTTGCAAGGGTTAACGAGTCTCGGGCAACAATTTTGACACCAGAAATCAATAAAGTCGGGTTACTTGCATATGACCCATATGGATTTTGCCTTGCCCAACACTGGTTTGGGCATGAAATACGTTGCCCAAGTGGGCACCTTAACACTATAATTTTCTATTATGAATAAGTAGCTGTAGTTTTGCAAGGGTTAACGAGTCTCGGGAAAGAATTTTGACACCTGAAATCAATAGAGTCGGGTCACTTGCATATGACCCACATGGATTTTACCTTGCCTAACACTGGTTTGGCCATGAAATACGCTACCCTAGTGGGCACCTTAACACTATTATTTTCTATTATGAAAAAGTAGCTGTAGTTTTGCAAGGGTTAACTAGTCTCGGACAAGAATTTTGACACCTGAAATCAACTGAATAGGGTCACTTGCATATGACCCACATGGATTTTGCCTTGCCCAACGCTGGTTTTGCCATGAAATATGCTGCCCAAGTGGGCACATTCACAGTATTATGAATTACTAATTTGAATAAGTAGCTGTAGTTTTGCAAGGGTTAACGAGTCTCGGGCAACAATTTTGACACCAGAAATCAATAAAGTCGGGTTACTTGCATATGACCCATATGGATTTTGCCTTGCCCAACACTGGTTTGGGCATGAAATACGTTGCCCAAGTGGGCACCTTAACACTATAATTTTCTATTATGAATAAGTAGCTGTAGTTTTGCAAGGGTTAACGAGTCTCAGGAAAGAATTTTGACACCTGAAATCAACTGAGTCAGGTCACTTGCATATAACCCACATGTATTTTGCCTTGCCCAACACTGGTTTGGGCATGAAATACGTTGCCCAAGTGGGCACATTCACAGTATTATGAATTACTAATTTGAATAAGTAGCTGTAGTTTTGCAAGGGTTAACGAGTCTCGGGCAACAATTTTGACACCAGAAATCAATAAAGTCGGGTTACTTGCATATGACCCATATGGATTTTGCCTTGCCCAACACTGGTTTGGGCATGAAATACGTTGCCCAAGTGGGCACCTTAACACTATAATTTTCTATTATGAATAAGTAGCTGTAGTTTTGCAAGGGTTAACTAGTCTCGGGCAAGAATTTTGACACCTGAAATCAACTGAGTCAGGTCACTTGCATATGACCCACATGTATTTTGCCTTGCCCAACACTGGTTTGGGCATGAAATAAGTTGCCCAAGTGGGCACCTTAACACTATAATTTTTTATTATGAATAAGTAGCTGTAGTTTTGCAAGGGTTAACGAGTCTCGGGCAAGAATTTTGACACCTGAAATCAACTGAATCAGGTCACTTGCATATGACCAACATGGATTTTGCCTTGCCCAACGCTGGTTTTGCCATGAAATACGCTGCCCAAGTGGGCACATTCACAGTATTATGAATTACTAATTTGAATAAGTAGCTGTAGTTTTGCAAGGGTTAACGAGTCTCGGGCAAGAATTTTGACACCTGAAATCAACTGAGTCGGGTCACTTGCATATGACCCACATGTATTTTGCCTTGCCCAACACTGGTTTGGGCATGAAATACGCTGCCCAAGTGGGCACCTTAACACTCTCATTTTCTATTATGAATAAGTAGCTGTAGTTTTGCAAGGGTTAACGAGTCTCGGGCAACAATTTTGACACCTGAAATCAATAGAGTCGGGTCACTTGCATATGACCCACATGGATTTTGCCTTGCCCAACACTGGTTTGGCCATGAAATACGCTGCCCAAGTGGGCACATTCACAGTATTATGAATTACTAATTTGAATAAGTAGCTGTAGTTTTTCAAGGGTTAACAAGTCTCGGGCAACAATTTTGACACTAGAAATCAATAGAGTCAGGTCACTTGCATATGACCCATATGGATTTTGCCTTGCCCAACACTGGTTTGGGCATGAAATACGCTGCCCAAGTGGGCACCTTAACACTATCATTTTCTATTATGAATAAGTAGCTGTAGTTTTGCAAGGGTTAACTAGTCTCGGGCAAGAATTTTGAAACCTGAAATCAACTGAATCGGGTCACTTTCATATGACCCACATGGATTTTGCCTTGCCCAACGCTGGTTTTGCCATGAAATACGCTGCCCAAGTGGGCACATTCAAATTAGTAATTCATAATAATGTGTATGTGCCGACTTGGGCAGCGTATTTCATGCCCAAACCAGTGTTGGGCAAGGCAAAATCCATGTCGGTCATATGCAAGTGACCCGACTCTATTGATTTCTAGTGTCAAAATTTTTGCCCGAGACTCGTTAACCCTTGCAAAACTACAGCTACTTATTCATAATAGAAAATGATAGTGTTAAGGTGCCCACTTGGGCAACTTATTTCATGCCCAAACCAGTGTTGGGCAAGGCAAAATACATGTGGGTCATATGCAAGTGACCCGACTCAGTTGATTTCAGGTGTCAAAATTCTTGCCCGAGACTCGTTAACCCTTGCACAACTACAGCTACTTATTCATAATAGAAAATTATAGTGTTAAGGTGCCCACTTGGGCAGCGTATTTCATGCCCAAACCAGTGTTGGGCAAGGCAAAATCCACGTGGGTCATATGCAAGTGACACGACTCTATTGATTTCAGGTGTCAAAATTCTTGCCCGAGACTCGTTAACCCTTGCAAAACTACAGCTACTTATTCAATTTAGTAATTCATAATACTGTGAATGTGCCCACTTGGGCAGCGTATTTCATGGCAAAACCAGCGTTGGGCAAGGCAAAATCCATGTGGGTCATATGCAAGTGACCGGACTCAGTTGATTTCAGGTGTCAAAATTCTTGCCCGAGACTCGTTAACCCTTGCACAACTACAGCTACTTATTCAAATTAGTAATTCATAATACTGTGTATGTGCCCACTTGGGCAGCGTATTTCATGGCCAAACCAGTGTTGGGCAAGGCAAAATCCATGTGGGTCATATGCAAGTGACCCGACTATTGATTTCAGGTGTCAAAATTGTTGCCCGAGACTCGTTAACTCTTGCAAAACTACAGCTACTTATTCATAATAGAAAATGATAGTGTTAAGGTGCCCACTTGGGCAGCGTATTTCATGCCCAAACCAGTGTTGGGCAAGAAAAAAATCCATGTTGGTCATATGCAAGTGACTCGACTCAGTTGATTTCAGGTGTCAAAATTCTTGCCCGAGACTCGTTAACCCTTGCACAACTACAGCTACTTATTCATAATAGAAAATTATAGTGTTAAGGTGCCCACCTGGGCAGCGTATTTCATGCCCAAACCAGTGTTGGGCAAGGCAAAATCCACGTGGGTCATATACAAGTGACACGACTCTATTGATTTCAGGTGTCATAATTCTTGCCCGAGACTCGTTAACCCTTGCAAAACTACAGCTACTTATTCAATTTAGTAATTCATAATACTGTGAATGTGCCCACTTGGGCAGCGTATTTCTTTTTTTTTTTTTTAAAGTGTTTTTATTGACCAGTGAAATACCAGTAAAACAAGTATAACAGTATACATTGCATGAACAGTGCATTATGAACAAGCAGTATCAAAAAATATAGTTATACTCCGTATGAGCCCTAGGTAACAGTATTATGGGAACAGTAGAGGTTGTGTAGTAACCTTTCGAGCATGGGAGAGTTAGGTGGTATGTATGTGCTATCTATAGTTTGGTTTCAAAAAGGGGGGGGTGTGGAGTCTAATGTCTCCTGTAAATACCATTTTGTATCTTTGAAGCATTTCCGCAGGGCTTCCTTTGTAACCGGAGGGAGAGTCTGGACATAGGGTAGCCAAATATGAAAAAATTTCTCGGTCAATTTGTCTTTCTGTAAGGTGGTGTTGGTCCAGTCTAAGTGGAATAGATGGGAGATCCTAGGATATAGTAATGTGATGGGGGTTGAGTCAGTGGATATCCATTGCGATAAGATTGTTTTTTTTGTAGCTGCTGCCAGTTTAATTAAGAGAATGCGTTGTCCTTTGGCTAGACTGGGGGGGTGTTGTTTTGGGAATATGCCCCAAAATGCCCATGTCTTAGTGATGGTAAATTGTACCTGTAACTCTGTTGTGATATATGACTGGAGTGCCTGCCAGAGTGTGTGTACCTTGGGGCATGACCATAGGCAGTGCACAAGATCTGCTTCTGGAGCAGTGCATTTGAAGCAGTGAGATGATGGGGCTGCACCAATAATGTGTCGTAGTTTGGGGGTGATATATGCTCTATGTAATATTTTTTGGTGCATTTCTGAGTATGTAACTGGGCCTAATGTTTTGTCTAAGTATGCGTTGGCTTCCAAAATTAGTTTCATTGTGAGGTCTGGGAATTCTAGCTTCCACTTTAAGAGGCCTGTTGAGCCAGTTTCTACGTCCAGTAGGGTACGAGAGTATGTATGTATGAGCGCTGTGGTAAAGTTACCATCTTGGGTGCGTCGTAGTGTGTTGTCTAAAGTATGGGAGATATCTGATATAGTTAGTGAAGATGTAATCTTTTGTACGTAACTACATGCTTGGAGGAAGGGAAAAAGCGGGATTGTTAAGGATGGGAAGCGTGCTATGAGTTGAGAGTGTGTAAGTAGGGTTAGAGTTTCGGCTTGTAAGAAATGGTGAATAAATTTCAGCCCACCATTGTACCAAGTTAAAAATATAGGAGAGGTGATGTGTGGTTTGAAGTCAGGGTTGTTCCAAAGGGGTAAAAATAATGATGTGTATCGTGATATTTTCAGTCGAGCACGGGTTTGTCTCCATGCAGCGCATGTGGAGGAGATGAGTATATTATCTGATACGCAGTGTGGTATGGAGGTAGGTGTGGTGTGTAGTAAGGATACTAGGGCCTGGGATGGGACAAAAGACTGCTCCAATTGTGTGTTAGTGTATATATCGCGTCCGCCAATCCAGTCCAAAGCGATCCTGTAGTTAGCTGCCAAGGCATAGGAATAAAGGCACGGTAAATTCAGGCCTCCAAGGGAGCGGGGTTGTCGTAGTTTGAATAATGAGAATCTAGGATGTTTGTCCGCCCAGATAAATTTGGACAGTGCTTTGTCTAGTTGGGCTAGTATGTGTTTGGGTGGGATCAGTGGTAGCATCTGTAGTACATAAAGGAGGCGGGGGAAACTTATCATTTTGTACAGATGACTCCTGCCAGTGTATGTAAGGGGAAGGTGGGACCATTTGGCGAAGTCTGCATATGTCCTGTTCAATAGCGGGGGGAGATTGAGCGAGTATAGTTTAGAGGGATGGTCAGGGAATTTAATCCCTAGGTAGGTAATGCAATTGTTTGTAGCCCAATGGAATGGAAAAGTTTCTCCCCAGCCTGTTTTTATGGAGGGAAAGAAGGCTAATGCTTCCGTTTTGGATGGATTAATTTTAAAACCAGAAATTAGTTCAAATGAGTCTAGTATGCCAAGTAGGTATGGCATGGCTTTTCGGGGGTTACTAAAGTAGAGTAGTATGTCATCAGCAAATGCTGAGAATTTGATTTCGTGATTAGCTAGTTTTATGCCGTGCCATCTATTTTCTCTGCAGAAATGACGAAGGAGGGGATCTAAGGCCAAATTAAATAATAGGGGGGATAGGGGGCAGCCCTGCCTGGTGCCGCGATGTAAGGAAAATGGTCTTGAATTATGGCCATTCACTGTCAGGAAGGCTTGTGGTGTTTGATAGATGATGTGAAACACCTTGACAAAAGCAGTGCCAAAGTTTTGAAGTCTAAGTAATCTATCTATGTGGGCCCAGGACACTCGGTCAAAGGCTTTGTCTGCATCACAACTCAGTACCATATTGTCTAATTCCAATGAATCGTGGGTTTTATACATAGCTGCTAGCAATGAGCGAATATTGTGCACTGAGTGTCTATTACGCATGAAGCCTGTCTGGGCAGGATGTAGTAATTTTGGTAGGACTGCTTGGAGGCGGGTGGCAAGGATCTTTGTGAATATTTTAAAGTCCTGATTCAACAGTGAGATTGGGCGATAGGATGATACTAACGTATGATCCTTATTAGGTTTAGGGAGGACTATGATTCGGGCCGTGTTAAAATCTGTTGGGGCGGGCTGTCCCTCCAAGAGTGCATTATATAATCGCCTGAGGTGTTCGCTTAAGTGTGGGAGGAGTAATTTGTAATAGGTTGCTGATATACCGTCAGGTCCTGGGGATTTACCATTTGGAAGAGATTTGATGATTATTTCCAATTCTGTTGCAGTTATTGGGCTGGTAAGTAGGTCTCTATCGCTTTCAGAAAGTGTGGGGAGGTTTGCCTGTGTCAAGAAATCTACTCCTGCCGTGGGGTTGTCATGTGGTGCAGTGTATAATTTCTCAAAGAAAGTTAAGAAGGTGTCACTGATCTGGTCTTGTGTTGTTGAGGGGGGTCTATCTGTGTCCCTAATTGAGGAGATGTATTTAGGTGCTGTATGAGTTTTCACCATATTTGCTAATAATCTCCCCGGGCGGTTACCCCAGCGAAAGTATTTATTAGATTGGAAGGAGAGGAATAGTTTGGCCTGTTCGGCACAGAGAGTGTCATAGATTGATTTGGTGTCTTTATATAAGTTCCTATTGGTTTCAGATGGGTTGGCTAGTAATTGGGAGTAGGTCGAGGCCACCTGAAGGGACGCTTCTGTCATCCTCTCTCGGAGTTGCCTTTTTCTGGTAGCCACATAAGAGATGATCTGTCCTCTAAGGACGGGTTTGGAAGCCTGCCAGAATAGGTTTGTGTCAGTAATATGTGCTATGTTGTCTTGAGTATAGTTAAGATACTCCTGTGTCAAGAAGAGTTTGAAATCTTCAGAATGGGCGAGGTATTCAGGGAACCGCCAGGTATATGAGTATTGTCGGGGTGTGATTAGTTTAATTGTTAGAGTGATGGGAGCATGGTCTGATATGAGTATGTTGGCTATGGTGGAGTCCAGGATTCTATGTATTGCGGAGGCCGGTACTAGCCAGTAATCCAGTCTGGAGAATATTTTATGAGGGTGTGAGAAAAATGTGTATTCTCTAGAGTCAGGGTGAAGGAATCTCCATGGATCTAGCAGTTGCAGAGAGTCTTGTAGTAGTGACAGGGATGGTGGTGTGGATCTACTGTGGCTCAGTTGTCTGGGGCCACCGGATACGTCTAGTAGTGGGTCTAATACTGTGTTAAGGTCTCCCCCTATGATTAGGACGCCCTCCGTCCAATCCTGCAATTTGACATATATGTCTGAGAAGAAGGAATCGTTCGGTCCTGTGGGGGCGTAAATACATGCTAGCGTAAAAAGTTCATTCTCAACCTCTATCTTTAGAAACAAAAACCTGCCGTCAGGGTCTACCCAGTCATTTTTGATCTTGTAGTTCAGCGATCTGCGGAATAGTAGAAGTACTCCCCTTGTTTTGGTAATATAGGAAGCACTTTTAAAGTCTCCAACCCAGTTGTCTCTAAGTGTATTGGGGTCCTTAGGACGCCAATGTGTTTCCTGTAGGAATACTATATCAGGGTTAAATTTTTTGAGATGTGTTAGTACCTTCTTCCTTTTGATTGGCGTGTTTAGACCCTCTACGTTCCATGAGACTAACTTTAGGGATGTCTTTGAGCCATCTCTAGAGGCCACATTGTCTCTAGTGGTTGTCATTATCCAATTCCCTTTCTAGTGAAATTAAAAAGAAGAAGCCATGTTCGACAGTCCCTTCCCCTGTCCCAGCTCGCTTGGGGAGGACTGAAATGATGTATCGGGCAAACTAACGGAGTTAGAGTGTATATGTAATCACTGCACAATGCAATATAAGAAGAAAATGGTAGCCAGTGCGGTATAGGCCACCAGTCATAACATTTTTTAAATTTTTGAACCAAGGGAGACAGAAATAATAACTGTCCATCTGGAATAGAAATTTTAGGTTGGTTAGTAGGGGGAAGGGGGAGTGGAGAAGGAAGTAAGAACCATATAACAACCATCAACCATGTGTTATCCATCGATTGAGAAAAGGGGATGTAACCACGGATAGAGATACTTAGGATTAAGAGAGTCAGTCCGCATCGTCCATTCGAGGATTAGGATGTTGTGATGATAGGGATTTAAGAAAATTTCGAGCTGAATCTGTATTGTCGAAGAAGTAGGGTTTGCCGTCATGGAAGATCCTCAGTTTTGCTGGGTATAATAGGGCAAATTTTATGTTTTTAGCGTAGAGTTCCTTGCAGATTGGGGAGAATTCCCGTCTTTGTGTTGAGACTTGGAAAGAAAAGTCCTGAAACAAGAGGAGTTTAGATTCCTTGTATCGTAGGTCAGAGCATTTACGGTAGGCTTCCATGATCTTGACTTTGTCGAGGTAGTTTAGCAGCCTGAATATGACTGGCCTGGGACGTGATGAGGAGGATTGTGAGGATTGTTTATCAGGACCAATGCGGTGGACTCGTTCCACCAGATAAGAGGTGGGGGATGAAGGTAGATTAAGAGTTGTTGGTAGCCATTGTGTTACCAAGTCCATTAGATCTGCTTGTCTGATGGTTTCTGGAAGGCCAATCAGGCGTAGATTGTTCCGGCGATTTCGATTTTCTAAATCTTCGATCTTATCGGCCATGGCCACTAGGGTATTATCATGTGTTTGTTGTTGGGATTGGATTGTTTGATAATCATCTTCTAAGGTGGATATTCGGTCTTCAGCTTCAGCCAGGCGTTGTGTGTGCTGGGTTAGTTGTGCTGCAGCTGACGTGATAGCTTCCATTAGGGGTGCTAACTTTGCGTCCAGTAAAGGAGATATGATGTCTGCTATTTCTTTGGCCCTCTGTATTGAGGATGGGCTAGCTTGAACGTCGGTGGGCAATGTGTCGTCATTGGTATGTCTGTTCGGCGAATAGGGAGATCCTTGAGGGATGAAGCTGGGTTCCCTTTCTTTGGTCGTTGTTTTGTTTTTGTTTTGTGAGTTTTTACTTGCGCGTAGAGTTTTAGCCACGTATTTTTCCATGGTTAGGGATATATCTTTTAGTGTGATAAAAGATTTCTGACGATTTAGGTTCTCGGCTTGTGAAGTAATGAGCCGTTGTTTCCGTGGCTGCGGTATATATTTTAGTTGCGTTCGGTTGTGTTGTATTAGGTCAGGTTGAGGTAGGGGAATAATGTGGGATCCAAGGGGCTAGCAGGTGATGTCAGCACGTTGCTGTAGGGTGCCAGGGATCCCTCAGGCAGTCGGGTCAGCTTTTTCTTTATGACCCAAAATGGCCGCCTTCATGTGTTGCACACTTGTTTGTGTGCGTTTTGGTGGAGGAGGTGGTGAAGAATGGATGGGTAGATTATAACCTGGCTCAGCGCAGACAGATCAGATGAGAGTGATCTGTTAGCTGGTTTCTCCCCTGTCTGGGGGTTAATAGGTGTGGAGCAAGCCTTTTGGTGTCAGGATGGTGGGCTGCAGGTGCAGTATAGTGCACGTCTGTACGTTTCTGTGTGGTGTCACTTAGCGGCCGGTTTCTAGCAGTGGGCACCCTGTGTATGTGTTGCCACTCTCAGTCTCTGTGTTTAGGAGGTCGGGGGGAGCTGGGGAACTTATTCTCCCTGTTCAGTGTCTGAGGAGCAGGAGAGCTGTAGCGCAGGGCAGGGTTTATGGTGCCGCTGTGTTTGATTGCGTGTCTTGCCCCGGACGTGTCTGCCTGTCAGCGAGTGTTGTGGGCTGCGGATGAAGTGGTTTATTTTAACCTAGAGGAGCGGCTCACCTTTATTGCTGCTGCAGTGTGTAATTGCGAGCCGCTGTGCCTCACCTCGTGGGACCCAAGATGGCCGCCGGCTCCGGCGTTCAGGGTTCCCGGCGTCTGTATCTCAGCTGCGCGTCTCGCCCAGGGTGGTGTCCATCTGCCGGCAAGTGTCGTGGGCAGCGGGTGGGGTGGTCCAATCTAATCCGGGGGAGCGGCTCGCCTTTACCGCCGCTGCAGTGCGTAGTAGCCGAGCTGCAATTTCGGGCCGCTGTGCCCCGCTACGTGGGTCTCAAGGCGGCCGCCGCCTCCGGAGTTCAGGGTTCCCGGCGTTCGTGTCTCAGCGGCCTCCCTCGTACTCGTACTGCGGATGTTGTGTTGGTCTGGGGAGCGGTCTTCGGTGATAGACCACAGGTTTGTTCCGAGGGTGCTTCCCGGTCTAGTAGTCTTCCTGGTCCTTTTGGCCTGTCTCCAAAATTTAGGCCCCGGCTTTATGTTGGTGGATAGGCCTCAATCCGCAGGAGCCAGTATACCGGCTCCCCGATTCCGTGGCGCTATTCCACTGCAGCGGTGTGTGTCCAGCGACAGGGGTGTTGCTTTTGGAGGGGTTTTGGGGTTTAGCAGGGGGAATATTGGGGTTTTTAAATTCGTTTTTTGTGGAGCTCTCTGTATGAGCTTCCTTCCACCTCAGCCTCCAGGCCACGCCCCCGGGCAGCGTATTTCATGGCAAAACCAGCGTTGGGCAAGGCAAAATCCATGTGGGTCATATGCAAGTGACCAGATTCAGTTGATTTCAGGTGTCAAAATTCTTGCCCGAAAATCGTTAACCCTTGCACAACTACAGCTACTTATTCAAATTAGTAATTCATAATACTGTGTATGTGCCCACTTGGGCAGCGTATTTCATGGCCAAACCAGTGTTGGGCAAGGCAAAATCCATGTGAGTCATATGCAAGTGACCCGACTCTATTGATTTCTGGTGTCAAAATTGTTGCCCGATACTCGTTAACCCTTGCAAAACTACAGCTACTTATTCAATTTAGTAATTCATAATACTGTGAATGTGCCCACTTGAGCAGCGTATTTCATGGCAAAACCAGCGTTGGGCAAGGCAAAATCCATGTGGGTCATATGCAAGTGACCGGACTCTATTGATTTCAGGTGTCAAAATTGTTGCCCGAGACTCGTTAACCCTTGCAAAACTACAGCTACTTATTCATAATAGAAAATGATAGTGTTAAGGTGCCCACTTGGGCAGCGTATTTCATGGCCAAACCAGTGTTGGGCAAGGCAAAATCCATGTGGGTCATATGCAAGTGACCCGACTCTATTGATTTCAGGTGTCAAAATTGTTGCCCGAGACTCGTTAACCCTTGCAAAACTACAGCTACTTATTCATAATAGAAAATTATAATGTTGAGGTGCCCAATTGGGCAACGTATTTCATGCCCAAACCAGTGTTGGGCAAGGCAAAATCCATGTTGGTCATATGCAAGTGACCCGACTCTATTGATTTCTGGTGTCAAAATTGTTGCCCGAGACTCGTTAACCCTTGCAAAACTACAGCTACTTATTCATAATAGAAAAATGATAGTGTTAAGGTGCCCACTTGGGCAACTTATTTCATGCCCAAACCAGTGTTGGGCAAGGCAAAATACATGTGGGTCATATGCAAGTGACCCGACTCAGTTGATTTCAGGTGTCAAAATTCTTGCCCGAGACTCGTTAACCCTTGCACAACTACAGCTACTTATTCAAATTAGTAATTCATAATACTGTGAATGTGCCCACTTGGGCAGCGTATTTCATGCCCAAACCAGTGCTGGGCAAGGCAAAATCCACGTGGGTCATATGCAAGTGACACGACTCTATTGATTTCAGGTGTCAAAATTCTTGCCCGAGACTCGTTAACCCTTGCAAAACTACAGCTACTTATTCAATTTAGTAATTCATAATACTGTGAATGTGCCCACTTGGGCAGCGTATTTCATGGCAAAACCAGCGTTGGGCAAGGCAAAATCCATGTGGGTCATATGCAAGTGACCGGACTCTATTGATTTCTGGTGTCAAAATTGTTGCCCGAGACTCGTTAACCCTTGCAAAACTACAGCTACTTATTCATAATAGAAAATGATAGTGTTAAGGTGCCCACTTGGGCAACGTATTTCATGCCCAAACCAGTGTTGGGCAAGGCAAAATACATGTGGGTCATATGCAAGTGACCAGATTCAGTTGATTTCAGGTGTCAAAATTCTTGCCCGAAAATCGTTAACCCTTGCACAACTACAGCTACTTATTCAAATTAGTAATTCATAATACTGTGTATGTGCCCACTTGGGCAGCGTATTTCATGGCCAAACCAGTGTTGGGCAAGGCAAAATCCATGTGAGTCATATGCAAGTGACCCGACTCTATTGATTTCTGGTGTCAAAATTGTTGCCCGAGACTCGTTAACCCTTGCAAAACTACAGCTACTTATTCATAATAGAAAATGATAGTGTTAAGGTGCCCACTTGGGCAACTTATTTCATGCCCAAACCAGTGTTGGGCAAGGCAAAATACATGTGGGTCATATGCAAGTGACCCGACTCAGTTGATTTCAGGTGTCAAAATTCTTGCCCGAGACTCGTTAACCCTTGCAAAACTACAGCTACTTATTCAAATTAGTAATTCATAATACTGTGAATGTGCCCACTTGGGCAGCGTATTTCATGGCAAAACCAGCGTTGGGCAAGGCAAAATCCATGTGGGTCATATGCAAGTGACCGGACTCTATTGATTTCTGGTGTCAAAATTGTTGCCCGAGACTCGTTAACCCTTGCAAAACTACAGCTACTTATTCATAATAGAAAATGATAGTGTTAAGGTGCCCACTTGGGCAGCGTATTTCATGGCCAAACCAGTGTTGGGCAAGGCAAAATCCATGTGGGTCATATGCAAGTGACCCGACTCTATTGATTTCTGATGTCAAAATTGTTGCCCGAGACTCGTTAACCCTTGCAAAACTACAGCTACTTATTCATAATAGAAAATGATAGTGTTAAGGTGCCCACTTGGGCAACGTATTTCATGCCCAAACCAGTGTTGGGCAAGGCAAAATAAATGTGGGTCATATGCAAGTGACCCGACTCAGTTGATTTCAGGTGTCAAAATTCTTGCCCGAGACTCGTTAACCCTTGCACAACTACAGCTACTTATTCAAATTAGTAATTCATAATACTGTGTATGTGCCCACTTGGGCAGCGTATTTCATGGCCAAACCAGTGTTGGGCAAGGCAAAATCCATGTGGGTCATATGCAAGTGACCCGACTATTGATTTCTGGTGTCAAAATTGTTGCCCGAGACTCGTTAACCCTTGCAAAACTACAGCTACTTATTCATAATAGAAAATGATAGTGTTAAGGTGCCCAATTGGGCAACGTATTTCATGCCCAAACCAGTGTTGGGCAAGGCAAAATACATGTGGGTCATATGCAAGTGACCCGACTCTATTGATTTCTGGTGTCAAAATTGTTGCCCGAGACTCGTTAACCCTTGCAAAACTACAGCTACTTATTCATAATAGAAAATGATAGTGTTGAGGTGCCCACTTGGGCAACGTATTTCATGCCCAAACCAGTGTTGGGCAAGGCAAAATACATGTGGGTCATATGCAAGTGACCCGACTCAGTTGATTTCAGGTGTCAAAATTCTTGCCCGAGACTCGTTAACCCTTGCAAAACTACAGCTACTTATTCAAATTAGTAATTCATAATACTGTGAATGTGCCCACTTGGGCAGCGTATTTCATGGCAAAACCAGCGTTGGGCAAGGCAAAATCCATGTGGGTCATATGCAAGTGACCGGACTCTATTGATTTCTGGTGTCAAAATTGTTGCCCGAGACTCGTTAACCCTTGCAAAACTACAGCTACTTATTCATAATAGAAAATGATAGTGTTAAGGTGCCCACTTGGGCAACTTATTTCATGCCCAAACCAGTGTTGGGCAAGGCAAAATACATGTGGGTCATATGCAAGTGACCCGACTCAGTTGATTTCAGGTGTCAAAATTCTTGCCCGAGACTCGTTAACCCTTGCAAAACTACAGCTACTTATTCAAATTAGTAATTCATAATACTGTGAATGTGCCCACTTGGGCAGCGTATTTCATGGCAAAACCAGCGTTGGGCAAGGCAAAATCCATGTGGGTCATATGCAAGTGACCGGACTCTAATGATTTCTGGTGTCAAAATTGTTGCCCGAGACTCGTTAACCCTTGCAAAACTACAGCTACTTATTCATAATAGAAAATGATAGTGTTAAGGTGCCCACTTGGGCAGCGTATTTCATGGCCAAACCAGTGTTGGGCAAGGCAAAATCCATGTGGGTCATATGCAAGTGACCCGACTCTATTGATTTCTGATGTCAAAATTGTTGCCCGAGACTCGTTAACCCTTGCAAAACTACAGCTACTTATTCATAATAGAAAATTATAGTGTTAAGGTGCCCACTTGGGCAACGTATTTCATGCCCAAACCAGTGTTGGGCAAGGCAAAATAAATGTGGGTCATATGCAAGTGACCCGACTCAGTTGATTTCAGGTGTCAAAATTCTTGCCCGAGACTCGTTAACCCTTGCACAACTACAGCTACTTATTCAAATTAGTAATTCATAATACTGTGTATGTGCCCACTTGGGCAGCGTATTTCATGGCCAAACCAGTGTTGGGCAAGGCAAAATCCATGTGAGTCATATGCAATTGACCCGACTCTATTGATTTCTGGTGTCAAAATTGTTGCCCGAGACTCGTTAACCCTTGCAAAACTACAGCTACTTATTCATAATAGAAAATGATAGTGTTAAGGTGCCCACTTGGGCAACTTATTTCATGGCCAAACCAGTGTTGGGCAAGGCAAAATACATGTGGGTCATATGCAAGTGACCCGACTCAGTTGATTTCAGGTGTCAAAATTGTTGCCCGAGACTCGTTAACCCTTGCACAACTACAGCTACTTATTCAAATTAGTAATTCATAATACTGTGAATGTGCCCACTTGGGCAGCGTATTTCATGGCAAAACCAGCGTTGGGCAAGGCAAAATCCATGTGGGTCATATGCAAGTGACCCGACTCTATTGATTTCTGGTGTCAAAATTCTTGCCCGAGACTCGTTAACCCTTGCAAAACTACAGCTACTTATTCATAATAGAAAATGATAGTAAGGTGCCCACTTGGGCAGCGTATTTCATGGCCAAACCAGTGTTGGGCAAGGCAATATCCATGTGGGTCATATGCAAGTGACCCGACTCTATTGATTTCTGGTGTCAAAATTGTTGCCCGAGACTCGTTAACCCCTGCAAAACTACAGCTACTTATTCAAAATGGTGAATTATAGTGTATGTGCCCACTTTGCCAGCGTATTTCATGCCCAAACCAGCGTTGGGCAAGCCAAAATACAGGTGGGTCATATGAAAGGGACCCTACTCTGTGAATTTCAGGCGTCAAATGTGTTGCCCAAGATACATTAACCCTTGCAAAACTGAATGATCTGAATAAGAAGCTGGAGCTCGAATAAGAAGTGAATAAGAAGCTGGAGCTTGAATAAGAAGTGAATAAGAAGCTGGCCGAATAAGAAGCTAACTTCAGCCTCGTTTATACGGTGTGATTGGTGTGGCTGGTATGAGTCTTACCCTGGATTCCAGAATCCTTTCCTTGTACTGTCAGCTCTTCCGGGCACAGTTTCCTTAACTGAGGTCTGGAGGAGGGGCATAGAGGGAGGAGCCAGTGCACACCAGTATTCCTAATTCTTTCTTAGAGTGCCCTGTCTCCTGCGGAGCCCGTCTATTCCCCATGGTCCTTACGGAGTCCCCAGCATCCACTACGGACTACGAGAAATAGATTTACCGGTAAGTAAAATCTTATTTTTTCTAAGGATATTAAACCTATCTTTGGCATTTATTGGAGGTGCTGCTTCTTGGCTCTGGACTGTACTGTTTGTATGTACCATGCACCCCTTTTTGGACTTTAATGTGTGCAGGATGGCTTTCTTCTCTCTCTCTATATAATTAATTTTTTTACACAGTGTAGTCTCTCTATATATGTCGCTGACATATAGAGTGTCTCAGTATTACTGGGTGCCTCGGTAACACACTTGCCGGCAGTATTCCCAGGCACAGGCAGGGGGCAGTGTGAGTGCGGTCACCCCGGGTGCACTCCTCCTCTTCCTCCCCGGAGCCGGTAGTGGATGCAGCGCTGTACCCACGTGTGTAGCCGCTGATCCCTCACATCATCCACCATGAGCGGCTTTATCTCTAAGCAGGCGGAGGACGGGCTGGCCGGCCAGGTGGAGAGTTACTTGTTCGGTGAGGCCGGGGGGTATATACCTGGGGAGGTTAGGAGCTACAGGGGGGTATATACCTGGGGAGGTGAGAGGCTACAGGGGGGGTATATACCTGGAAAGGTGAGGGGCCACAGGGGGGGGGGGGGTATATACCAGGGGTGACATGGAGCAAGCATGGGAACACTGCCAGTGCCAGTCTGTTGGGGAGACTCTATGAGGAATGCCTAAATTATCGCAAGTAGAGACTACTGTAATGCATAATCTGTGCCTCTCAAACAGCTGTGGAACTACAGGTACGAGCATGCCCTGCCAGTCTAGTCGCAGGCTGGTCTTTTAAGCCCATTCCCAGGATTCCTATAGCTCTACAGGACACTGTACACAGGGAGACCGGGTGTAATAATCAGGCATTGGGGTAACCAACAGGGTACAATCTTTTTATTATAATTTTCAGGTGACATTCACAAAGCACGCCGGGAAGGGTGCTGTATAAATTAGACATGATGGGGAAGGGTGCTGTATAAATTAGACACGCCGGGGAAGGGTGCTGTATAATATAGGCATGACGGGGAAGGGTGCTGTATAAATTAGACACGCCGGGGAAGGGTGCTGTATAATATAGGCATGACGGGGAAGGGTGCTGTATAATATAGGCATGACGGGGAAGGGTGCTGTATAATATAAGCATGACGGGGAAGGGTGCTGCATAATATAGACATGATGGGGAAGGGTGCTGTATAATATAGGCACGATGGGGAAGGGTGCTGTATAATATAGGCACGATGGGGAAGGGTGCTGTATAATATAGACATGATGGGGAAGGGTGCTGTATAATATAGGCACGACGGGGAAGGGTGCTGTATAATATAGGCATGACGGGGAAGGGTGCTGTATAAATTAGACACGCCGGGGAAGGGTGCTGTATAATATAGGCATGACGGAGAAGGGTGCTGTATAATATAGGCACGATTGGGAAGGGTGCTGTATAATATAGACATGACGGGGATGGGTGCTGTATAATATAGGCATGATGGGGAAGGGTGCTGTATAATATAGGCACGATGGGGAAGGGTGCTGTATAATATAGGCACGATGGGGAAGGGTGCTGTATAATATAGACATGATGGGGAAGGGTGCTGTATAATATAGGCACGACGGGGAAGGGTGCTGTATAATATAGGCATGACGGGGAAGGGTGCTGCATAATATAGACTTGATGGGGAAGGGTGCTGTATAATATAGGCACGATGGGGAAGGGTGCTGTATAATATAGGCACGATGGGGAAGGGTGCTGTATAATATATTCACGATGGGGAAGGGTGCTGTATAATATAGACATGACGGGGAAGGGTGCTGTATAATATAGGCACGACAGGGAAGGGTGCTGTATAATATAGGCATGATGGGGAAGGGTGCTGTATAATATAGGCACGATGGGGAAGGGTGCTGTATAATATAGGCACGATGGGGAAGGGTGCTGTATAATATAGACATGATGGGGCAGGGTGCTGTATAATATAGGCACGACGGGGAAGGGTGCTGTATAATATAGGCATGATGGGGAAGGGTGCTGTATAATATAGGCATGACGGAGAAGGGTGCTGTATAATATAGGCACGATTGGGAAGGGTGCTGTATAATATAGACATGACGGCGATGGGTGCTGTATAATATAGACATGACGGGGAAGGGTGCTGTATAATATAGGCATGACGGGGAAGGGTGCTGTATAATATAGACATGACGGGGAAGGGTGCTGTATAATATAGGCATGACGGGGAAGGGTGCTGTATAATATAGACATGACGGGGAAGGGTGCTGTATAATATAGGCATGACGGGGAAGGGTGCTGTATAATATAGGCATGACGGGGAAGGGTGCTGTATAATATAGGCATGACGGGGAAGGGTGCTGTATAATATAGACATGACGTGGAAGGGTGCTGTGTAATATAGGCACGACGGGGAAGGGTACTGCGTAGTGTAGGCACGCCGGGGAAGGGTACTGCGTAGTGTAGGCACGCCGGGGAAGGGTACTGCGTAGTGTAGGCACGCCGGGGAAGGGTACTGCGTAGTGTAGGCACGCCGGGGAAGGGTACTGCGTAGTGTAGGCACGCCGGGGAAGGGTACTGCGTAGTGTAGGCACGCCGGGGAAGGGTACTGCGTAGTGTAGGCACGCCGGGGAAGGGTACTGCGTAGTGTAGGCACGCTGGGAAATCGTATATTCACACACAGAGGAAGGGTACTGTATAATATATAGGCATTCCGGGGAAGGTTACTGTGTAATATAGGCACGCAGGGGAAGGGTACTGTATAAGATTGGCACGCCAGGGAAGGGCAGCGTATAATATAGGCACACCGGGGAAGGGTACTGCGTAATGTAGACACGCCGGGGAAGGGTACTGCGTAGTATAGGCACGCCGGGAAAGGATACTGTGTAATATAGGCACACTGGGGAAAAGTATATTGGCACGTCAGGGAAGGGTACTGTGTAATAGAGGCACGCAGGGGAAGGGTACTTTATAAGATTGGCACGCCAGGGAAGGGCAGCGTATAATATGGGCACGCCCGGAGAAGGGTACTGCGTAGTATAGGCACGCCGGGGAAGGTTACTGCGTAGTATAGGCACGCCGGGGAAGGGTACTGCATAGTATAGGCACGCCGGGGAAGGGTACTGCGTAGTATAGGCACGCCGGGGAAGGGTACTGCGTAGTATAGGCACGCCGGGGAAGAGTATATAGGCACGTCAGGGAAGGGTACTGTGTAATATAGGCACGCCGGGGAAGGGTACTGCGTAGTATAGGCACGTCGGGGAAGGGTACTGCGTAGTATAGGCACGCCGGGGAAGGGTACTGCGTAGTATAGGCACGCCGGGGAAGGGTACTGCGTAATGTAGACACGCCGGGGAAGGGTACTGCGTAGTATAGGCACGCCGGGGAAGGGTACTGCGTAATGTAGACACGCCGGGGAAGGGTACTGCGTAGTATAGGCACGCCGGGAAAGGATACTGTGTAATATAGGCACACTGGGGAAAAGTATATTGGCACGTCAGGGAAGGGCAGCGTATTATATGGGCACGCCCGGAGAAGGGTACTGTGTAGTATAGGCATGCCGGGGAAGGTTACTGTGTAGTATAGGCACGCCGGGGAAGGGTACTGCGTAGTATAGGCACGCCGAGGAAGGATACTGCGTAGTATAGGCACGCCGGGGAAGGGTACTGCGTAGTATAGGCACGCCGGGGAAGGGTACTGCGTAGTATAGGCACACCGGGGAAGAGTATATAGGCACGTCAGGGAAGGGTACTGTGTAATATAGGCACGCCGGGGAAGGGTACTGCGTAGTATAGGCACGCCGGGGAAGGGTACTGCGTAGTATAGGCACGCCGGGGAAGGGTACTGCGTAGTATAGGCACGCCGGGGAAGGGTACTGCGTAGTATAGGCACGCCGGGGAAGGGTACTGCGTAGTATAGGCACGCCGGGGAAGGGTACTGCGTAGTATAGGCACGCCGGGGAAAGGTACTGCGTAGTATAGGCACGCCGGGGAAGGGTACCGCGTAATGTAGCCACGTAGACACGCCGGGGAAGGGTACTGCGTAATATAGGCACGCCGGGGAAGGGTACTGCGTAGTATAGGCACGCCGGGAAAGGATACTGTATAATATAGGCACACTGGGGAAAAGTATATTGGCACGTCAGGGAAGGGTACTGTGTAATAGAGGCACGCAGGGGAAGGGTACTTTATAAGATTGGCACGCCAGGGAAGGGCAGCGTATAATATGGGCACGCCCGGAGAAGGGTACTGCGTAGTATAGGCACGCCGGGGAAGAGTATATAGGCACGTCAGGGAAGGGTACTGTGTAATATAGGCACGTAGTGGAAGGGTACTGTGTAGTATAGGCACGCCGGGGAAGGGTACTGCGTAGTATAGGCATGCCGGGGAAGGGTACTGCGTAATGTAGGCACGCCGGGGAAGGGTACTGCGTAATGTAGGCACGCCGGGGACGGGCACTGCGTAGTGTAGGCACGTTGGGGAAGGGTACTGTGCAGTATAGGCACGTTGGGGAAGGGTACTGTGTAGTATAGGCACGCCGGGGAAGGGTACTGTGTAGTATAGGCACGCCGGGGAAGGGTACTGTGTAGTATAGGCACGCCGGGGAAGGGTACTGTGTAGTATAGGCACGCCGGGGAAGGGTACTGTGTAGTATAGGCACGCCGGGGAAGGGTACTGTGTAGTATAGGCACGTCGGGGAAGGGTACTGTGTAATATAGGCACGCAGTGGAAGGGTACTGTGTAATATAGGCACGCTGGGGAAGGGTACTGTGTAGTATAGGAACGCCGGGGAAGGGGTACTGTGTAGTATAGGCACGCCGGGGAAGGGTACTGTGTAGTATAGGCACGCCGGGGAAGGGTACTGTGTAGTATAGGCACGCCGGGGAAGGGTACTGCGTAGTATAGGCATGCCGGGGAAGGGTACTGCGTAATGTAGGCATGCCGGGGAAGGGTACTGCGTAATGTAGGCACGCCGGGGACGGGCACTGCGTAGTGTAGGCACGTTGGGGAAGGGTACTGTGCAGTATAGGCACGTTGGGGAAGGGTACTGTGTAGTATAGGCACGCCGGGGATGGGTACTGTGTAGTATAGGCACGCCGGGGAAGGGTACTGTGTAGTATAGGCACGCCGGGGAAGGGTACTGTGTAATATATGCACGCTGGGAAATCGTATATTCACACACAGAGGAAGGGTACTGTATAATAGTGTTCACTGTAGGATTTTATTAGGGCAGGGTGCTGAGCATTGAAGAGGGCACTTTTTTTTTTTTGTTTTTTTTTTGAAGGGCACATTTTTATTTTGAAGGGCACATTTTGGATGTGACGCTTTGCGCACAAAGTATAGCGCATATGTTTATAGTTTTTGTACATACATTTTGCCCTTAGTAAATCATATACCCATGCATACATATAAGACACCTAACATCTGTACTGAGAAACATGCTGTATATGTCCAGTCTTCTATATGTTCTAAAATGGAAAAGTTAAACTATGGGTTAAAATATATAGGAAAAAAAGAAGTCTGTACTACTAGGGAAATACTGTAAGCAGTACATGCTCACTGCTTACCCTGTTCTTTCCCTCTTTATCAGAGTGCTGTGTTATTTACAGTGCCTCCTCTGCCATCCAGTTGGCTAAAGGATAAAAACTGTGTTCCAATTTCAGATTTGGGCAAGGAGTAGACGACAACATTGTAACATGCACTCTGACTTACATTCTGTATACAAGGGGGTGATTTATGGTCCTGCAGGGTGCACTGAAAAAGGGCAGGGTGCTTTTTCACATTTCAAAAATGGGCAGGGTGCAGCACCCTGCTGAAATAGCCTAGAAGGAACACTATATAATATAGGCACGCCGGGGAAGGGTTCTGTGTAATATAGGCACGCCGGGGAAGGGTACTGTATACTATAGGCATGTCGGGGAAGGGTATATTGCAGTGGTTCCCAAACTGTGTGCCGTGGCTCCCTGGGGTGCCTCGAGACACTTGCAGGGGTGCCCTGGGTTGGTGGTCCAGGACCAATTCAAATTATTTATAGTCAATATATTAGGCAAAACCAGCGCTGGTGGCTCAGTCATAAAATATGGGAACAAACAGAAGCAAATTTTGTCCCTCACCACACGTTTGAGCCTAAGGATGACATATAAATACAATTTACTTAATTTAGTATTTCTTTCTAAATTTTTCAATAAAATTTCTCTGACGTCCTAGTGGATGCTGGGAACTTCGTAAGGACCATGGGGAATAGACGGGCTCCGCAGGAGACTGGGCACTCTATAAGAAAGATTTGGTACTATCTGGTGTGCACTGGCTCCTCCCTCTATGCCCCTCCTCCAGACCTCAGTTAGATTTCTGTGCCCGGCCCGAGCTGGTTGCACACTAGGAGCTCTCCTGAGCTTCTAGAAAGAAAGTTTAAATTAGGTTTTTTATTTTACAGTGAGACCTGCTGGCAACAGGCTCACTGCATCGAGGGACTAAGGGGAGAAGAAGCGAACCTACCTGCTTGCAGCTAGCTTGGGCTTCTTAGGCTACTGGACACCATTAGCTCCAGAGGGATCGACCGCAGGACCCGTCCTTTGGTGTTCGTTCCCGGAGCCGCGCCGCCGTCCCCCTTACAGAGCCAGAAGCATGAAGATGGTCCGGAAAATCGGCGGCAGAAGATTTCAGTCTTCACCAAGGTAGCGCACAGCACTGCAGCTGTGCACCATTGCTCCTCATACACACTTCACACTCCGGTCACTGAGGGTGCAGGGCGATGGGGGGGGGGGCGCCCTGAGAAGCAATAATATCACCTTGGCTGGCAAAATAACCACAATATATAGCCCCAGAGGCTATATATGTGGTAATTACCCCTGCCAGAATACAGAAAAATGCGGGAGAAAAGTCTGCCGAAAAAGGGGCGGAGCCATCTCCCTCAGCACACCGGCGCCATTTTCTCTTCACAGTGTAGCTGGAAGACAGCTCCCCAGGCTCTCCCCTGTAGTTTTCAGGCTCAAAGGGTTAAAAAGAGAGGGGGGGCACTAAATTTAGGCGCAATATTGTTTATACAAGCAGCTATTGGGGAAAATTCACTCAGTGATAGTGTTTATCCCTACATTATATAGCGCTCCGGTGTGTGCTGGCATACTCTCTCTCTGTCTCCCCAAAGGGCTGTGTGGGGTCCTGTCCTCAGTCAGAGCATTCCCTGTGTGTGTGCGGTGTGTCGGTACGGCTGTGTCGACATGTTTGATGAGGAGGCTTATGTGGAGGCGGAGCAGATGCCGATAAATGAGATGTCGCCCCCTGTGGGCCGACACCAGAGTGGATGGATAGGTGGAAGGTATTAACCGACAGTGTCAACTCCTTACATAAAAGGCTGGATGACGTAACAGCTATGGGACAGCCGGCTTCTCAGCCCGCGCCTGCCCAGGCGTCTCAAAGGCCATCAACGCTCCCTCAGATGGCAGACACAGATGTCGACACGGAGTCTGACTCCAGTGTCGACGAGGTTGAGACATATACACAATCCACTAGGAACATCCGTTACATGATCCCGGCAATAAAAAATGTGTTACACATTTCTGACATTAACCCAAGTACCACTAAAAACAAAAAAGGGTTTTTATGTGTGGGGAGAAAAAGCAGGCAGTGTTTTGTTCCCCCATCAAATGAGTGAATGAAGTGTGAAAAAGCATGGGTTCCCCCGATAAGAAACTGGTAATTTCTAAAAAGTTACTGATGGCGTACCCTTTCCCGCCAGAGGATAAGTTACGCTGGGAGATATCCCCTAGGGTGGATAAGGCGCTCACACGTTTGTCAAAAAAGGTGGCACTGCCGTCTTAGGATACGGCCACTTTGAAGGTACCTGCTGATAAATAGCAGGAGGCTATCCTGAAGTCTGTATTTACACACTCAGGTACTAGACTGAGACCTGCAGACTGCTGCAGCGTGGTCTGTACCCCTTTCAAACAGGGATACTATTTTGCGAACATAAGACGTCGTCTTATATATGAGGGATGCACAGAGGGATATTTTGCCGACTGGCATCCAGAATTATTGCAATGTCCATTCTGTCAGGAGGGTATTAGAGACCCGACACTGGACAGGTGATGCTGACTTTAAAAGGCACATAGAGCCTTATAAGGGTGAGGAATTGTTTGGGGATGGTCTCTGGGACCTCGTATCCACAGCAACAGCTGGGATGAATTTTTTTTTACCTCAGGTTTCCTCACAGCCTAAGAAAAGCACTGTATTATCGGGTACAGTCCCTTCGGCTTCAGAAAAGCAGGCGGGTCAAAGGCGCTTCCTTTCTGCACAGAGACGAGGGAAGAGGGAAAAAGCTGCACCAGCAGCCAGTTCCCAGAATCAAAATTCTTCCCCTGCTTCCTCTGAGTCCACCGCATGACGCGGGGGCTCCACAGGCGTAGCCAGGTAAGGTGGGGGGCCGCCTCAAAAATTTCAGCGATCAGTGGGCTCGCTCACAGGTGGATCCCTGGATCCTTCAAGTAGTATCTCAGGGGTACAAGCTGGAAGTCGAGGCGTCTCCCCCCCGCCGTTTCCTCAAATCTGCCTTGCCGACAACTCCCTCAGGCAGGGAGGCTGTGCTAGAGGCAATTCACAAACTGTATTCCCAGCAGGTGATAGTCAAGGTGCCCCTACTTCAACAAGGACGGGGTTACTATTCCACACTGTTTGTGGTACCGAAACCAGACGGTTCGGTATGACCCATTTTAAATTTGAAATCCTTGAACACTTACATAACAAAATTCAAGTTCAAGATGGAATCGCTCAGGGCGGTTATTGCAAGCCTGGACGAGGGGGATTACATGGTATCCCTGGACATCAAGGATGCTTACCTGCTTGTCCCCATTTACCTTCCTCACCAGGAGTACCTCAGATTTGTGGTACAGGATTGCCATTACCAATTCCAGACACTACCGTTTGGACTGTCCACGGCACCGATGGTGTTTACCAAAGTAATGGCAGAAATGATGATACTCCTTCGAAAAAAGGGAGTTTTAATTATCCCGTACTTGGACGATCTCCTTATAAAGGCGAGGTCCAGGGAGCAGTTACTGGTCGGAGTAGCACTATCTCGGGAAGTGCTACAACAGCATGGCTGGATTCTAAACATTCCAAAGTCACAACTGGTTCCTTCCACTCGCTTACTGTTCCTGGGGATGATTTTGGACACAGAAAAATGGTGGCTTCATACGAAGCAATTCCATTCGGCAGGTTCCATGCAAGGACCTTCCAGTGGGACCTCTTGGACAAGTGGTCGGGATCGCATCTTCAGATGCATCAACTGATAACCCTGTCTCCAAGGACCAGGGTGTCTCTACTGTGGTGGCTGCAGAGTGCTCATCTTCTAGAGGGCCGCAGTTTCGGCATACAGGACTGGGTCCTGGTGACCACGGATGCCAGCCTTCGAGGCTGGGGAGCAGTCACACAGGGAAGAAACTTCCAAGGACTATGGTCAAGTCGGGAGACTTCCCTGCACATAAATATTCTGGAACTGAGGGCCATTTACAATGCCCTAAGTCAGGCAAAACCCCTGCTTCGAAACCAGCCGGTACTGATCCAGTCAGACAACATCACGGCAGTCGCCCATGTGAACCGACAGGGCGGCACAAGAAGCAGGATGGCGATGGCAGAAGCCACAAGGATTCTCCGATGGGCGGAAAATCACGTCTTAGCACTGTCAGCAGTGTTCATTCCGGGAGTGGACAACTGGGAAGCAAACTTCCTCAGCAGACACGACCTACACCCGGGAGAGTGGGGACTTCATCCAGAAGTCTTCCTACTGTTGGTAAACCGTTGGGAAAGGCCACAGGTGGACATGATGGCGTCCCGCCTCAACAAAAGAGCTATTGCGCCAGGTCAAGGGACCCTCAGGCGATAGCTGTGGACGCTCTAGTGACACCGTGGGTGTACCAGTCGGTTTATGTGTTCCCTCCTCTGCCTCTCATACCAAAGGTACTGAGAATAATAAGAAAACGAGGAGGAAGAACGATACTCGTGGTTCCGGATGGGCCAAGAAGAGCTTGGTACCCAGAACTTACAGAAATAATATCAGAGGACCCATGGCCTCTACCGCTCAGACAGGATCTACTACAGCGGGGGCGCTGTCTGTTCCAAGACTTACCGCGGCTGCGTTGGACGGCATGGCGGTTGAATTCCGGATCCTAAAGCATAAGGGCATTCCGGAGGAAGTCATTCCTACGCTGATAAAAGCCAGGAAAGTAGTAACCGCAAACCATTATCACCGTATTTGGCGAAAATTGGTTGCGTGGTGTGAGGCCAGGAAGGCCCCAACAGAGGAATTTCAGCTGGGTCGTTTTCTGCACTTCCTACAGTCGGGAGTGACTATGGGCCTAAAATTGGGTTCCATTAAAGTCCAGATTTCGGCTCTGTCGATTTTCTTCCAGAAAGAACTGGCTTCACTGCCTGAAGTTCAGACTTTTGTAAAGGGAGTGCTACATATTCAGCCCCCCTTTGTGCCTCCTGTGGCACCGTGGGATCTCAACGTGGTGTTGAGTTTCCTGAAATCACATTGGTTTGAGCCACTTAAAACTGTGGATCTGAAATATCTCACGTGGAAAGTGGTCATGTTATTGGCTTCGGCCAGGCGTGTGTCAGAATTGGCGGCTTTGTCATGTAAAAGCCCTTATCTGATTTTCCATATGGATAGGGCAGAATTGAGGACTCGTCCCCAGTTTCTCCCTAAGGTGGTATCAGCTTTTCACTTGAACCAACCTATTGTAGTGCCTGTGGCTACTAGGGACTTGGAAGATTCCAAGTTACTGGACGTAGTCAGGGCCTTGAAAAATTATATTTCCAGGACGGCTGGAGTCAGGAAAACTGACTCGCTTCTTATCCTGTAGGCACCCAACAAAATAGGTGCTCCTGCTTCTAAGCAGACTATTGCTCGCTGAATTTGTAGCACAATTCAGCTGGAGCATTCTGCGGCTGGATTGCCGCATCCTAAATCAGTGAAAGCCCATTCCACGAGGAAGGTGGGCTCATCTTGGGCAGCTGCCCGAGGGGTCTCGGCTTTACAACTTTGCCGAGCTACAACTTGGTCAGGGGCAAACACGTTTGCTAAATTCTACAAATTTGATACCCTGGCTGAGGAGGACCTTGAGTTCTCTCATTCGGTGCTGCAGAGTCATCCGCACTCTCCCGCCCGTTTGGGAGCTTTGGTATAATCCCCATGGTCCTTACGGAGTTCCCAGCATCCACTAGGACGTCGGAGAAAATAAGATTTTACTCACCGGTAAATCTATTTCTCGTAGTCCGTAGTGGATGCTGGGCGCCCGTCCCAAGTGCGGATTGTCTGCAATACTTGTTTATAGTTATTGCCTAACTAAAGGGTTATTGTTGAGCCATCTGTTGAGAGGCTCAGTTATATTTCATACTGTTAACTGGGTATAGTATCACGAGTTATACGGTGTGATTGGTGTGGCTGGTATGAGTCTTACCCGGGATTCAAAATCCTTCCTTATTGTGTCAGCTCTTCCGGGCACAGTATCCTAACTGAGGTCTGGAGGAGGGGCATAGAGGGAGGAGCCAGTGCACACCAGATAGTACCAAATCTTTCTTATAGAGTGCCCAGTCTCCTGCGGAGCCCGTCTATTCCCCATGGTCCTTACGGAGTTCCCAGCATCCACTACGGACTACGAGAAATAGATTTACCGGTGAGTAAAATCTTATTTTTTTTTTGCCTAGGGGTGCCGTGAAAAAAATTCTGATACTCTAAGGCGCCGTCATTCAAAAAAGTTTGGAAACCATTGGTATATTGGCATGCTGGGGAAGGGTGCTGTATAATATAGGCACGCCGGGGAAGGGTACTGTGTAATATAGGCATGCTGGGGAAGTACTGTGTATTGGCACGCTGGGGAAGTATATTAGTACGCCCTTACAGCAGAAATATGTACAGAGGCATTTCGACTACGGAGACTTGCAGCTTTGACTTGAGCACCATCATATGTGTGTGTGTGTGTGTGTGCGCGGGGGGGGGGGGGGGGGTGGCGTGCTGTTTATCCCGTGACGACTTGTAGCTTCCAGCCGCTTACATGTTTTACTTTTGCCACAGGGTGTGAGCTTACATCGAAGACCACGTATTACACGTTTAAGGTGGATGAAGAGGATGAATACGATCACAGTTTATCCTTGTGCACGGTGAGCGGCTATGTCTGTCTTGGTCCTTACAATTGGTAATGTGCAAAGATCTATGCAATTCGTCATAATTAGGGTCAGATTCAGTTAGACCGGAGCTGCCACCCTTAGCTGGCTGTGTGGATTTATCAGCCCATTACCGACACTGATTTCTGCTCGTACCTTCGTTGGCTGCAAGCAGAAATCGGCTAGCGGGTGGTAGCGTGCGAAGCCGCGAAAAGCCATTTTCCGGCAGCTCTCTCCTTTAATTGAATCTGCCCCATGTGTTGTAAAAATAGTCATAAACACATTTATTATTAACCTTTATTTATAGGGTCACAAACGGTCAGCAGTGACTTACACAGTGCATGCACGGAAATAGTGCAAACACAGCAGGACGTAAATGCATAACATTACAATACAGACAAGACCAAGATGACAGCATTAGACAGATTACAAAAACATCACAAGTTCCGTGCTGGGGAAATCTGTGCCCTAGGTGGTGATCTCAACAGGCAGGTCAAAGGCAAAAATGGAGAAAGGAAGAGTACATTAGGGAAGAGGGACCTGCTCATGAGAGTTTACGTTCTATAGGGGAGAGGCAGTGAGCGAGGACAGTAGAGTGTTGGGTTAGGGGAAAGTTGGATAAAGTAGTGGGGGTTTGAGAGCCTGTTTGAAGCTTTGAAAGTCTGATAGGGGGAGAGTTCCTGTGGTGAGGAGCAGTGCTAGTAATATCCTTGTGATGGGATGAGTTAATCAGTTGGAAACACAGGTGGGGGCACAGCCGTTGGCAGAGCAAAGTGGGTGGGAGTGTGCAGTTTGATGAGGTCAGATGTAGAGGGGGAGAGAAGATTGGTTGAGGGCTTTACAGGGGAGAAGGAGGAATTTGAGTTGGACTCCTGTAGGGCCAGTATAGGTCCTGGCGGGGAGGTGTGGGAGATGCAAAAAAAGTGACTCAAGTGGAAAATAAGCCGAGCATCAGCCTTATGGATGGATTGGTGTGGAGAGACACTGCAGTCGGGAAAGGCCAAATAAGACGAGTCTGCAATTGTCTACTCTGTAGATGACCCATCAAGGGCTGAAATACTAGCCGTCACTTTCTCATAGTCTGGTGGGCAGCATTACTGTACTTGTACTTTTCACCTCTCCGAAATCTGTTTACTAGGCTTTTTTTGTCTATGGAGGGGATGTACTAAGCCTTGGAGAATGAAGTACCAGCCAATCAGCTCCTAACATTTTTCAAAATTCAGGGAGATATGTACTAAGCCGTGGAGAGAGATAAAGTACCATACAATCGGCTCCTAACTGCCATGTTGCCGGCTGTGTTTGATAAATAACAGGATCTGGTTGGTACCTTTGCAGATCACTCTGCGGATTGGTTAAGTGCTGCGGTTATCCAATCAGTGTTCACAACAGCTTTACTGTGTAGGACAGTGGTTCTGAAACGCGGTCCTCAAGGCACCATAACAGTCCAGGTTTTTAAGACAATCCATGCTTAGGCACAGGTGTACCTCAGTCAGTTTGATTATACCATCTGTGGGCAAGCAGAGATATCCATAAAACCTGGACTATTGGGGGTGCCTTGAGGATCGTGTTTGGGAACCACTGGTGTAGGAGAGTCTATACAAAAATACAGTCACTAGAGTTCAGATTGGAGGCATTGCTTAGTACTAATCCTAATTTGTTTTGCAAAATGTACTAAACTGCTTTAGTTTTTTTCAGGAGGCACCAACTTAGTATTTCGGTTTTGTTTTTAACGTCCTAAAAATACTAAATGTGGTGTGTTTTTTTGTTTTGTTTTTCGTTACGCAGATTAGTCTCGGCGAAGGCGCCAAAGATGAGTATAACGTGGTGGAAGTCACTGCTCGCAATCACACGGATGAGGATACAACTGTGCCCATTGCTACCCTGAAACTTTCCTGCCAGACCATGGTAATTACTTTCTAGAGCAGCGGACTGTAGATCTGTTATGTCGTATGTGGAAATGTGGGCCGATTCATGTAACACTTTTTGTAAAAACCATGCACAGTGCTACACACACGTTACAGAAACACTGGATCCAGAACGGTAGTGACTCCTCTATGTCCGGTACGCTGCTCCTGATCAGAAACAAAACCGAATCCGATGCAAACGGAGTAGCAGAAATTGATTTTTACATTGCTCTGTTCAAAGGTGTTAAGGGTGATAACTGTTGGCTAAGGGCTTGCTAATCTTGGTGCACCAAAACATGGCAGGAGTTTCAGGTAACGCCTATACACAAAATGCGTGGGGAGTGCTTAATGGTTTTATTATTTTTTTTTTTTAGTGAAATGTGCTGTGCTGCATATAGGGGTATATTCAATTAGCGTCGGATCCATTCCGACATGCATTTGTCAGAATGGATCCGACAACCCCTATTCACTCATCTCAGTTCGACTTTTTCAAGTCGAATTGAGATGAGGGACCCAGAGGAGGAGGAGGGGGGGGGGTGAGCCGCGGGGAGACCAGTGGGGACAGCCGCCGGCAGACGGAGGAGATCAGCGCTGCAGGAGGATGTCGCACAGCCGCCCGACCTCACGGCAGTGTCCACCCAGCTCAAGCAAGCGTGACCTCACTTGCTGGAGCCGGGTGGAAGCTGCCGTGAGCGGCGCAGCTGTGTGACATCCTGCTGTAGCGCTGATCTCCCCTATATGGCCGCGGCTCTCCCCCGTCTCCCTGCGGCTCCTCTCCTCCTCTGGGTCCCACATCTCAGTCCGACATTTTTTTTGAGATGTCGAAAAGGGGGCCAAAACCAATACAAGCACGTGGATCGGCAGCTATTCCACCGATCCACGTGCTTTTCGACAACTTGTCGAAAATGTTTGGGTTATATTGAATAGGTCGAATCACGATTCGTCCTTAAAAAGTTGAAAGCCGCCGTCTTTTCAACAGACGGCAGCTTTCGACTTCAGTTAAATATACCCCTAAATCTGGTAAATTATTTGAAACTTCTATTTCTTCTTGGGGTTTCATGGGGCTCCACAGGGAGATAACGGGGTGTAGGTGGTGGTAAAGGACCGAGCACCAAACAGTTAAAGCTTTAGGTATCCCAGGATGTTCCAGTCCTCCTCCCGCTATACCCCGGTAACACCACAACAGGCGAGTCATACGTTAGGTGATAGTCTCCGGCTAATGTCTGATGATATTCTATTTTTATTTTTATCCATGGCATACTTGTATAGCACGCATACTTAGACGCCTCGGTATGTATTTACATTTTGATGATTGGTGGAAGCTATTTGATGTAGTGCTTCTACTTAGTGATGTAATGTTCCTTACTAAGCTTTTCATTTTTGAAATTTTTTTTTTTATTGTTTTTATTGTTCTTTAGGTTAATGTGGATAACTTTGAGATCCGGCCTCCCGTTACGTTTCGCCTGAAGTTTGGCTCCGGACCTGTTCTACTATCCGGACAAGTTATAGTCGGTAAGACTATCTTACTAACTGAGCGATGTGAAAGGGTTCCTAATCTCCAAAAATGATGTAGCCTAGTAAAGATCATTATGCTGACTACTGCAACTTACTCTTCAAACTTGAAACATGCCTTCTGCCTGAATGTACCTGTTAAAGACTCATATCCACTGTCAACAGTCAGTTTCCATGGTTTCATATGTTGCTGTAGAGCAGTGTATGGCTAACCTTAAAACCTGGACTGTTAGTGTGCCTTGAGGGCCCAGGTTGGGAAATATTGCTATAGAAGATCAGTTCTTCACAAATTATGTAGCAAATTCCAGCAGCAAGCAGTGCAGTTCAGAGTCTTCGACAGGAAATTTCAGGCGCAAGTCAATACTGTATGGTAAAGTACTTGCCATAGTGATTTTAATTTTCCAACAGTTTTCAGTGTAGCCTGATGCAGTGTTGGACGGTAATTGTCCATATGTGCTGACGCATTGCACATTGAATTAATTGCGTGCATACGCCCTTATATGCAGTTGTACGGATCTTGAAGTACGCACTGTTCATAAGATTAGTTTGCAGCTAGTCCTCGTCATCTGTGTGCACTTGCACCGGTCTATACTTGCTGCAAAATGTACTTCTGGAAACAGATTTATGCTCTTGTCCAATCTCCGTAGCCTGCAGCTGCATTGCCACAACATCATGAGAATACATTGTTGCATCCTCCATTACGTCTGTGCAGTCATAAGCGGAGATGCAGTCGAAATACATGTGACCCTGCATCGCAAGCGCTTGCGTATATTTGTTCCGGAAATGTACAACTGTACACAGAGTCCCAGTATGGGAACATGAACAGACAATTCAGATTACTGAGCGTGTCCGGTGCCAAAGTCACAGTTTACGGGTTATGTGGACGTATCTGGGATAAATTCCGAGACTTTATCCTTTTGAGTTTCCTTTAGAGTGAAATCATTTCTAGACAATGACATCGAATCTGGGCTTAATAATACATACAGTACATAAATATTTACTGCACACTCCTATATACATGAAATAATTATAGGCTTTATCTATCCAGCGAATTGTCTGTTCCATTCTTTAAAGAAAGTAGGACATTGTAATCCTAAGTAATTGGTTTGGTTGTCTCCTAGGTAACAGCAATGTTCTGTGCATGCCACATATTGGTAAATTACATAAGATGATGACCAGGGATCTCACGATAAGCATAAAAGACCTACCATGCTTTTATAGTCCTATCTGATCCGATTGCCATCTTTAAAGCAAGAGGCGTCACCTGGTCTGCACAAAATAAAGGCAAATGGAGTGTGGCCTCTAGCCTTGGCTGTCAGACTGCGCTTCGACCAGACTGCTTGGCTCCCTGGGGTGGACGTAGCTAGGTTGCTGGACATCCGGCTGTAATTCTCCATTTCCTTTGTGAGCTTCGATACTGTCCAGCTCACTATTTCTGTTTAAAATTAAGAGAGAAAAATAAGTTGGTGTAAAACTAAATGATGTATTTTTGCCTACGTACGATTGAAATACACTTTCACATTTATTTGCCCATAATAAGTGATATTTCACTTTTTTGGATTTTAGGTGACAAGGTTTTCTTGGAACTTTGATTACTTATATCGTGCTTTTATTTGCGGTTTCCTTCTCTGATTGGGGTAGAGTCGTTCACATCACTGCCGTCACTGTTGAGGGCCATTTTATTGCTCTTACAGCTGTGAAGAATTCAAGAAACGTTGAATTTAATTGCATTTATTGGCATCTCCCTTTTCAGATTACGGTGGAATCGCTCAGATTACTGTGCACGTCATTCTTTAAACTCTCACGAGCAGGTCCCTCTTCCCTCGTGCTTTTCCTTCCCTTACTTATACTAGCATCTGGTCCATATGCGCTACAATGGCACCTAACTCTTGGTTTCTGCCTCTCTGCTACGTATCTGAGTGTTAGGACCGCTGATGCAGCAACATTTCTAAACCATATCCTTGTCCTCCATTGTCTTGTACTGTAAGTCGCTGTTTTCTTGTTTTACTCTTTTTTTTTTTGTGTACTTTGAGGCATATGGAACCTTTGTGGCACCATATGAATGAAGGCTGATACTTCTACAACTGTCGTAACTGTGTAGAGTACAGTACTGGTGAACACCGTGAAAGATTTTATTTAATCGAATGTGTTCGTATTTCGTTGACCTTTTCCAGGTCTGTCAGTCTTGTTGAACGGTCACAGTAGGGCAGGGACAGGCAGGTTCCAATGCTTGCGCCAGATCTTGGGTAAAATGCACAGATTTGGTTTCACTTTTATTATCATGCTAGTGGCCTACATTTTGGTGTAACTAATTTATGGTCAAATTATGATTGGTTTATTTTTTTTCTCTTATCCATGTCCATTGTCCCCCCTATATAAAATAAATAAAGTAATATAAAAAAAACCTGACATTCGGGTAGAAGGACTAAAATAGTATATTTTTGGAACCGTTTATTTGTGGAGAAACAAATCCATAGTTTTTGGCATAAATATTGGATTGGTCAAGGAGAAAGCACACCAGTAAATTTTGGTTGGATTTTGTTTACATTTTCAGCTCCCCCGGACTTGGATTCTGAGGAGGAGGAGGAAGATGAGGAGGAGGAGGATGATGATGATTTGGAAGAGGAGGAGGATGATGAAGATTTAGTTCCCATAAAACCGGTCAACAAAAAAATGAGAAAATGACCCAGCAATTTTACAGATGTTATAAAACAGTGAGATCGGGCTTACACGTCACTTACAATGTGTGTATCTCATGCATATTTTATGTAGATGGGGGTGTTTGCAACATCCTGATATAATCTATATTGTTTATGTATAGAAAATGGGCAGGCATTCTGGTACCTTTTTGTATTGATAAACTTATTTTTGTACTTGAAATTTGAAGTTACTGATGTACTTTTTGTATATTAGAAATTTTATGATGCATTTTGTACAGAGGAGCAGCTACGGTTTGTTTTTATGTAGCTGCTGAAAAAGACACAATACATTTCATGAAGAAGGTTTGGTGTTGGCGTTTGGTGTGTTCTTTTGCAAGCTCCAGAGAATGAACCAATATTCTATATAATAAAACTTTCTGCTGATTAAAATAAAAAAGACATAATTTTGACAAGTAATGACCGCTTGTCTGATCTGATACATGCCACCTGTAACATCTACAGTGTCCAAGAATTTGATATATTCCATACTTGCGCAACACGCACCACCTAATGAATGTCAGTCCCTCCTCCATTATGCACTGTGAGAGTGTCCCCCCATCCCCTTACAGTCCCCTTCACTAATGTTTACCTCTGCTGCAATGGCGACAGGACACAGCATGAGAGCTAATGCTGGGTATACACACTTAAAGATGTTAAAGTACTAAAGGGTCTATTTACTAAGCCCTGGATGGAGATAAAGTGGACGGAGATAAAGTACTCCTCTCAAAATATAGATCACAATCGGCATATAAGGCCATATATAAATACAAAGATTATCATACATAGATCCACCAACTGCATACCAATGGCATAAAGCCAAAAAAGGCAAGAATTACTCTATCAAAAAAAATCCTTATTTATACATAAGGAATCCTCTACAGATAAGCAACAGTGGGGGTAATTCCAAGTTGACCGCAGCAGGATTTTTTGTTAGCAGTTGGGCAAAACCATGTGCACTGCAGGGAGGCAGATATAACATGTGCAGAGAGAGTTAGATTTGGGTGGGGTGTGTTCAATCTGCAATCTAATTTGCAGTGTAAAAATAAAGCAGCCAGTATTTACCCTGCACAGAAATAAAATAACCCACCCAAATCTAACTCTTTCTGCACATGTTATATCTACCTCCCCTGCAGTGCACATGGTTTTGCCCAATTGCTATCAAAAATCCTGCTGCGATCAACTTGGAATTACCCCCAGTATCCGTTAAAAAAATAATAATATTTAAACTAATCAAAGTGTTGCTGTTTAATTGCAGCCATTGCTATGCGATTGCTGCAGGACTAAGGGGGATATCCAATTATCACCGTTAAAACATCGGGTCCGAAAAATGGCCGTTTTCTGTACTTTTTTCCGATGTTTCACCGTTTTTTGTTTTTTACAGGCTATCCAGATGGATCGCCTGTAAAAAAACAAAAAAACAAAAACAAAAAACCCTTCTCCCGAAAACACACAGGTTCAGTGAAACCTGTGTGTTTTTGTGTGAAACAGCCCCGTTTTCGGATGAAAACGGGGCTGTTTCCGGGGATTCTGCTTTGCCTGCCGGAAGCAGGTGAAACAAAATCCCCAATAAGCCACGGCACTCGCCGGCTTATCGGGGCTAATTAGAATTAGATAGCCCCCGGCACGACAATTAGCCCCGGTAAAAAACCAGGGCTAATTGGATATCCTCCTAAGGGTGATCCAGCCCTGAGGGTACTATGTATGATAAACTTTTGTATTTATATATGGCAGTATATCCTGATTGTGGTCTATATGATTATGTACTTCCTGGTTCGGTAACCTAGCAACTTCTAACTTTGTGTGATAGTCACCTGGTGCGGCTCCCTCCATGGCTCCAGATCTCGAACGGCATGCTTCGCGGTGGGAGACTGCGCCATAGACGCGCTCCGGTGAATCTATTTAGGCAAGTTATGTTATTCTCTACATGCCCCCTGACGAAAATCATATAATTGACATTGAAATGTTGCCGTAAAGGACTGGCGTATGACATAATTTCTGCACTGATTGCCGCCGAACAAAACATATACTGAGGCTGGGATCTATTATCCGCATGGAAGGCATCTGCACTTTACTAGAAGTACTTTATGACTTAGGAGTGCAGCACGTGCTGTCGTGTGCATTCTGCATGCACCCGACGGCACGTTGTCCAGCCTGCCCGTTTCTTGTTGCGGCGTCACCTGATTACCGGAAGCAATGCTTTCCAGTTCCGTCCGGTTGTCATGGAGATGCTGTATAAGCAATAACAAACCGCACCATCACGTAATGTACAACATTGTGTAACTATTGCAGAGCAACTGACGTGCTGCCAGGCTATAATCCAGTTACTGTAATACATTAATAGATCACCAAAGTGTCTATGGGCAAAAAAAGTGACAGTGCGCTAATGCATAAGAAAAGAAAAAACACAAATATCAGGTGATGTATGGTCACACATTGCAAATGTGGCAAGTGAGGCTAATCAGACTTTGCAAAAAAAAAAAAAAAAATTGTTGTGCATTTCTCAAGTGCACAAAAATATTGTTGACCATCCGGACCAAGAAAATATACACCGTACTGTGGAAAAAATGCTGCAACTTAAAAAGTCTTTCAATAACAGAAGTGTTAAGTTTCTATTTTTTTTTTAACAATTAAAATGCAAAGTCAATGAACAGAAGAGAAATTTTAATCAAATTAATATTTAGGGTGACCACCCTTTGCCTTCAAAACAGCATCAAGTCTTCTAGGTACACTTGCACACAGTTTTTAAGGAACTCGGCAGGGAGGTTGTTCCAAACATCTTGGAGAAGTAACCACAGATCGTCTGTGGATGTAGGCTTGCTCAAATGGTACTGTTTCTTCATGTAATCTCAGATAGGATCGATGATGTTGAGATCGGGGCTCTATTGGGGCCATTTCATCACTTCCAGGACTCCTTGTTCTTTACGCTGAAGATAATTCTTAATGATATTGGCTGTATGTTTGGGGTCATTGTCCTGCAGAATAAATTTAGAGCCAATCAGATGCCTCCCTGATGGGAGTGCATGATGGATATGTACCTGCCTGTATTTCTCAGCAGTGAGGACACCATCAATCCTGACCAAGGGCCTAATTCAGTAAGGATAGCAAATTCTACTAATTAGCAGAATTTGCTATCCTTTTCCTAGCATGCTGGGGGCCGCCCATCGCTTGTCAAGGCCGCCCAGCATGCTGACCGCCGCCTCCCCCTCCTTAATGAAGCAGAAGTTGCGATCGCCTTGCAATTTCTGCTTCATTGTAGAAATTAGTGTTCACGATTGCGGCGGCTGCGTGTGACGTCATACAGCCGCCGTGATCACGCCCCCCCGTTTGGCTGCAGAAAGTGCGGGCGCTTGCGCCTGCGGGGCGATCGTAAAAATTCCAAATTCCTCAACTCCATTTGCTGAAATGCAGCCCCAAACTTGCGTGGAACCTCCGTCATGCTTCTCTGTTGCCTGTAGACACTCTATTGCTTCGCGCTCCAGCCCGTCCGCGAATACACTGCCTTCTGTTATAGTCAAATATTTCACATTGTGACTCATCAGTCCAGAGCACCTGCTGCCATTTTTTTGCACCCCAGTTCCTATGTTTTTGTGCATAGTTGAGTCACTTGTCCTATTTTCCACATCGAAGGTATGGCTTTTTGCCCACAATTCTTCCATGAAAAACACTTATGGCCAGACTTCTCCAAACAGTAGATGGGTGTTTCTTTTTCATCCACTAGGGGTCACTGGAGTACTCTTGGGATATGGATGGCTTCCGCAGGAACAAGGCACTGAATATTTAAATTTAGAACACTCCACCCCTCCATATCCCAGAGTACCTCAGTGTTTTTTCTGTGCTCGACGTAGCAACAAGGCTTGTGTGGAGCTCCCACACTTCTTTTGAATATATTTTTATTTTATTTTTGATTTCTCTTTTTCACTTTATCCACATCCCTTCCCCCCCTTCCAAAAGGCGAGGGTCCGGGATAGTGGAAGCTGCTACAAGCAGCTACTGGCATGTCGGTCCTCACTACAGAGCACCCTTACAGCCAAGTGCAGACTACCTGCAGAAAAGGCTGGACGGAGCTTGCAGAGAAGCCCCGTCATAGCCCTCACCACAGGCGTCCAGGTATGTTGGGGGACGGGGCGGTCTGCTCACGCTGCCGCCCCGCTGTGTGGGGACACTGTTCTGTGAAGCACCGCCCGCCGCTATGTGAGCCACCCGCCGCCGCTGATTGATGTGAGCGGATGCCGAAGCCGCTCAGTCCCACCGCTCAGAGCCGCGCCGACCGCACTTTCTTTAATCCATAGACGCCGCTTCACGGCTCTATGGAGCGCGCTCCCCGGCTCCCGCTACCCGGCTCCCTCTAGACGCGCCCCGGTTACTTGTAAGTTCTCTGGCGCCGTGTACTAGACAGCGGTGCACGGGGGTGGGGGAGAAGTCTCACAGCACACGCAGCTGCACGGGGGGGGGGGGGGGAGAGAGAGAAAGTACCCATAGCAGCAGCAGCAGTATACAAGGCTTCATAGGTTATAAGACAGCTTAGGCTATTAAGCCTTTATTAACAGACTTTGTTAGTAAACAGACTATTCCCAGGTTATATATGTGTTTCACAAAATTATAACCTGTACTGTGATTATAACTGTAAGCATGGCATGGGGGCCATTTTAACCATGCTTCCTGTTCTTCCTGTTGTGATTCCAGAACGTTCCTGTCCTACATCTCTACTCAGAGCCGGCCCTAGACAATATGATGCCCTAGGCAAGATTTTGGCTGGTGCCCCCTAGCACCACCGCTGGTTCTGCCTCTGACCTTGCACCTCTTTCCCAGCACCATCACCCCTCATCCATAGCAGTCCTCATTTTGGGGTTTGTACCCCCTATATTTTAAATAGGAACAGTTCGCACATTTGGCGCATAGTCCAAAAAGGGGTTTGTTTTTGCTGGCAAGGGGCATGGCCACACAATAGTAACCCCAATTCCAGTTACGCCACACACTACTGCAACTTTATTCACAATTGATCATGAGATAGTGTCCATAATTCATATTACATCCCACATTAGTATCACTTTACCTTATAAACGTTACTCCTCACAGTAGAGCCTCTTATTCACATTACATCACACTGAATTGCTCCTTATTCACATTACACCACACCCTATTGCTCTTTATTCACATTAGATGACACAGTAGTGCTCTTTCTATATGCAACGCCACATAGTAGAGCACCTTGTACACATAATGCCACACAGTAATGCCCCTTACACATATGTGAGACATTATTAATGTCCTTATAAACATAATGCGCCTTACACATTATGACAACCTTTATTAATGCCCTTTTACACGTAATGTCCCTTACACATATGCTGCACATTATTAATGCCCTTATACACATAATGACACACACAGGGGGTCATTCCGAGTTGTTCGCTCGTTATTTTTTTCCTGCAACGGAGCGATTAGTCGCTAATGCGCATGCGCAATGTCCGCAGTGCGACTGCGCCAAGTAAATTGGCTATGCAGTTAGGTATTTACTCACGGCATTACAAGGTTTTTTTCTTCGTTCTGGAGATCAGAGTGTGATTGACAGGAAGTGGGTGTTTCTGGGCGGAAACTGGCCGTTTTATGGGTGTGTGTGAAAAAACGCTACCGTTTCTGGGAAAAACGCGGGAGTGGCTGGAGAAACGGAGGAGTGTCTGTGCGAACGCTGGGTGTGTTTGTGACGTCAAACCAGGAACGAAACTGACTGAACTGATCGCAGATGCCGAGTAAGTCTGGAGCTACTCAGAAACTGCTAAGAGTGTCTATTCGCAATTCTGCTAATCTTTCGTTCGCAATTATGATAAGCTAAGATTCACTCCCAGTAGGTGGGGCTTAGCGTGTGCAAAGCTGCTAAAAGCAGCTTGCGAGCAAACAACTCGGAATGACCCCCATAGTGCCCCTTACACATAAGTTGCACATCATTACTGCATTTTTACATGACACACATAATGCTCCTTACACATATTCTGAACACTACTGCACAACCAACCCACTCACATGCACACAGCACTCAGACTGCCACTAACACTGTGACCTCTGCCTTTGCTTGAATACAGATGTGTCCTCATAAATCTTGCCTCAATGCTAACGTCGGGCACATTTTTTGATATGAAAATGCATCTTATTTGCATTGCTGTGTGGCTAGGATGCACAAGCAGCTTCTGCTGATTAAACTGATATGCAGCATGCCTATATACTGTGTGAGACTGTGGCTGTATCTGCATATGAAATGCTACACAGAGAATATAGGCATGCCACATATCATTTTAATCAGCAGAAGCTGCTGATGCCCCTAGGCATATTAAATGCCCTAGGCAATTGCCTAGTTTAACTATGCCTATGGCCGGCTCTGTCTCTACTCCACCGGAGGCGCAGGGGTGTTGGTGGGAATTTGGGATCACATTTCATATAGGACTGGCCACGTGCACTGCTCTTGGCCAGATATATTTATAGACACACCTTAGTACTATTTTACTGAGTCGTGCAAGTTGTCTGTCTTTGTGTATTGTATTGTCTGTCTGCATAATGAGTAAGGCACCAGCAAAAACTAAAAAGCAGTTTCACTGCAATGTCTGTAAGAGTGTTTTACCAGATGGATCTACCACATGTACAGTATGTTTTGTGAATTCAGCTACGAATACAATTTCCGCTCCGGTTTCAAAGCCGGTTTTATTTCCGGACCCTCCATGGGCTATGCTAACAAATGTCATGGCTGGATTGCAATCAGAATTGGCCGCCGCTCGACAAGAGCGGGAAGCGGCAAGATCTGAGTCTCGGCTGAGACCGCCAGAACTACCGGAGTCGTCTCAGCCTGGCCAAAAGTCCAAATCCATTTTGGGTAGAAGGGATACATTTTATTTGTCTTATGGTTTACCAGTTTCTGCTATGTTGCATTCTGACGATTCTATGCCAGACCTCACTGCTCAAGAGGAGGGTGAGGAGGGCGAAGTAGACCAGCAGTCAGATAGTGAAGATTTTGACTGCCCAGGCATTGATAATCTCATCAGAGCGGTGCGTCAGTCTCTGAAGTTTACGGAAACTGAGGAACCTCTGACAAATGATGAAATAGTCTTTACTAAACGAAAGAGATCTCCAATGTGCTTTCCTGTTTGAGTCTGTGACATGTACATGGGAGAATCCGCCAATGGTGGATTCGTCTGTGTCAAAACTAACAAAGAAATTAACCATACCAGTACCAACGGCTACTACTCTTAAAGACCCTTCAGATCGTAAAATAGAAGCTATGCTAAAATCCATGTATGTAGCAGCAGGAGTGCTGCTGAGACCTGGGTTGGTTGGCATTTGGGTAACTAAGGCGCTCATGGCTGGATTGCAATCAGAATTGGCCGCCGCTCGACAAGAGCGGGAAGCGGCAAGATCTGAGTCTCGGCTGAGACCGCCAGAACTACCGGAGTCGTCTCAGCCTTGCCAAAAGTCCAAATCCATTTTGGGTAGAAGGGATACATTTTATTTGTCTTATGGTTTACCAGTTTCTGCTATGTTGCATTCTGACGATTCTATGCCAGACCTCACTGCTCAAGAGGAGGGTGAGGAGGGCGAAGTAGACCAGCAGTCAGATAGTGAAGATTTTGACTGCCCAGGCATTGATAATCTCATCAGAGCGGTGCGTCAGTCTCTGAAGTTTACGGAAACTGAGGAACCTCTGACAAATGATGAAATAGTCTTTACTAAACGAAAGAGATCTCCAATGTGCTTTCCTGTTTGAGTCTGTGACATGTACATGGGAGAATCCGCCAATGGTGGATTCGTCTGTGTCAAAACTAACAAAGAAATTAACCATACCAGTACCAACGGCTACTACTCTTAAAGACCCTTCAGATCGTAAAATAGAAGCTATGCTAAAGTCCATGTATATAGCAGCAGGAGTGTTGCTTAGACCTGGGTTGGTTGGTATTTGGGTCACTAAGGCGCTAATTGTATGGATAACAGAACTCAAGTCTGCCCTAAGTGACGATCACCTTATACTTCTTGCTGATCAAATCTGTGAAGCTGCTGAGTATCTATGTACAGCTACTACTGACGTCTGTCAGCTCACTTCTCGCATTTCATCGTCGCTACAGTACGACGAGCACTCTGGCTGCATTCTTGGCAAGCGGAGGCAGAATTCAAAAGAGGTATAGAGGCGTTACCTTACGGTGGCGAGAAGTTGTTTGGTCCTGAATTGGACAAATGGATTTCTGAGGCCACGGAAGGAAAGTCTGTTTTCTTACCATTGCCTCCAACGGTACCTAGACGGAAATACTCTGGCCCGGCGTTGAAATCCTTTAGACCTCAGCCCTTTCGAGGCCGTGGTAGAGGAACAGCCACGCCTGGTAGACGAGGTCGAGGACGTGGTTTCCAACAAACCAACACCAGTCGTCAGGACGCTAAGGTCACAGACAAGCCAGTGGCATGACGGGCTCCCAGCCCATCTCGGATCTCCAATTGTGGGAGCACGCCTTCAGACGTTCCATTTGGCATGGTTCCAGACATCCACAGATGGGTGGATCCGCAATTTAGTGTTAAAAGGTTACAAAATAGAGTTCGACTGTCTCCCTCCACTGCGGTTTTTCAAGACAGGACTGCCTCTGTCGGACGACAAGAGGGCGGTTCTGCAAATTGCCATTCAGTCCCTGCTGGATTCAGCAGTTTTGATTCCGGTCCCTGTACAACAACAAGGTCAGGGTTATTATTCCAGTCTGTTTGTGGTACCAAAGCCGGATGGCTCCGTCAGGCCAATATTGAACTTAAAGGGTCTCAATCAGTACGTCACTTACTACAGATTCAAGATGGAATCTCTGCGGTCAGTAATTGCAGGTTTAGAGCCACAGGAATTCATGATTGCGCTAGATCTCAAGGATGCGTACTTACACATTCCGATTTGGCCACCTCATCAGAGGTTCTTGCGTTTTGCGATACGGCAGAACCATTACTAGTTTCAGGCTCTACCGTTTGGCCTCTCGTCAGCGCCTCGGGTATTCACCAAAGTGATGTCTGTGATGATAGCTCATCTCAGATCCCTGGGAGTGAAAATAGTTCCGTACTTGGACGATCTGCTCATCAAAGCTCCGTCTCAACAGAGGCACCTCCAACATGCGTTGCTAACGTACAATGTACTAGTTCAGCACGGTTGGATTGTCAACTTCAAGAAATCACATCTAATTCCGTCTCAACGACTTCAATTCCTAGGTATGATTCTCGATACAGTTAATCAAAGAATTTACCTACCAGAACAGAAAGTACAGATTATTTGTCATCTGGTACAATTAGTGCTCAAGCCACGCACAGTGTCGGTACATTTGTGCATTCGCCTCTTAGGCACAATGGTGGTGACTTTCGAAGCGCTTCAGTTCGGAAGGTTTCACTCACGTCCTTTTCAACTGGATGTGCTCGCACAGTGGTCGGACTCGCATCTGCAGATTCACCACAGTGTGAGGTTGTCGCCATGGGCCAGGGTAACTCTACTCTGGTGGCTCAAAGTACACAATCTAACCGCAGTGAAACGGTTCGGCTCCTGGAATTGGATAATTTTAACGACGGACGCGAGTCTCAGAAGTTGGGGAGCTGTAGTTCAAAATTGTCAGCTCCAGGGTCTCCGGGCGGATCACGAAAGATTGCTGTCTATAAATGTCCTGGAACTCCGGGCAATTTACAATGCGCTACGACAAGCAGTACACATGCTTCGGTCTCAGACTGTCCAGGTGCAGTCAGACAACGCGACGGCGGTCGCGTACATCAACAAACAAGGAGGAACGAGAAGCCGCATGGCAATGCGGGAAGTAGCTCGAATCCTAAATTGGGCCGAACATCACCAAGTGATATTGTCTGCAGTGTTCATTCCGGGAGTGGACAAGTGGGAGGCGGATTATCTCAGACGTCGGGATTTTCATCCAGGAGAATGGACATTAAATCCAGAAGTGTTTCACATGTTGGTCCAGAGGTGGGGTTACCCTCAAGTGGACCTGATGGCGTCTCGCCACAATCACCAAACGCCCCAGTATGTGTCCAGAACGCGAGATCCAAAGGCAGTGGCGGTGGATGCTCTCACAATCGCGTGGCCTTACAGCCTCGTGTATCTGTTTCCACCGTTTCCGCTGCTCCCTCTGTTGCTAAAACGGATCAAAAGAGAGTCCGTCACAGTCATACTAGTGGCGCCTCGGAGAGCTTGGTTCTCGGATCTCCGCGGACTACTCGCAGACGATCCTTGGCCGCTCCCACTACGTCCGGACCTTTTACAACAGGGTCCGTTCCTTTACCCTGATTTAGCGCGGCTGCGTTTGACGTGGTGGCTGTTGAGACCGCCCTCTTAAGAGAGGGCATTCCAGAATCGGTTATACCAACCATGTTACGAGCTAGGAAGCCAGTTACGGCAGCTCATTATTACAGAATTTGGCGTGCCTATATAGGTTGGTGTGAAGCTCGGAAGTTTCCGACATCATCTTTCAAGTTATCCCGTCTTTTGTTATTTCTACAGACGGGGTTAGATGGAGGACTGCGTTTATCTACACTAAAGGTGCAGGTATCTGCTTTGTCAATTTACTTTCAAAGACGATTGGCTCTATTGCCGTCTGTACACACCTTTCTGCAAGGTGTCCTCAGAGTACAGCCTCCATTCATTCCACCTACAGCGCCATGGGACTTGAATCTGGTTTTAGATTTCTTACAGTCTTCATATTTTGAACCCTTACAACAAGTGGATATTAAGTTTCTCACTTGAAAAAATTTTTTCTCCTATCCTTAGCTTCGGCAAGGCGTGTTTCAGATTTGGGTGCCTTGTCATGCAAGCCACCGTATTTGGTGTTTCATGATGACAGAGCGGAACTTCGGACGAATCCCGCTTTCTTGCCAAAGGTAGTGTCATCTTTTCACATCAATCAACCAATAGTAGTTCCTGTGTTAACAGAAGATTCTGGAACTTTGGATGTGGTACGCGCACTACGCGTTTATGTATCCCGAACGTCTACAGTTCGTAAGACGGATACGTTGTTTGTTCTCTATGATGCTGCCAAGATGGGTTGGCCAGCTTCTAAGCAGACCTTATCCAGATGGATTAAACTGACCATACGTCAGGCTTACCTTCATGCTAGGTTACAGCCGCCTACATCAGTAACAGCTCATTCCACACGTTCCGTGGGAACTTCATGGGCAGCTGGTCGTGGGGCTTCTACGACGCAGCTTTGCAGTGCGGCTACATGGTCATCAGTGCACACGTTTGTGCGCTTTTACAAGTTTGATACGTTTGCGGCATCAGCATCTAGCTTTGGCCGCCTAGTGTTACAGGTGCCAAACAGCTCTCCCGCCCACGGGGGAAGCTTTGGTACGTCCCAAGAGTACTCCAGTGACCCCTAGTGGATGAAAAAGAAAATAAGATTTTGGTACTTACCAGGTAAATCCTTTTCTTTGAATCCATAGGGGGCACTGGACGCCCACCCAGAGCAGTTTTACCTGGTTTGTGGTAAGTTCAGGGGATCTTATGGTAACACATTCTCACAGACTGGTTCAAAGTTTCAAATTCTATCGGTTATGGTGTCAACTGTTTAGTTGTCGGTCACGTTATGTGTCAACTTTATTGTTGTCCGTTATGTTATATGTAATTCTCCATTGTCAACCTCTCTATAGCTCCTGTTCGGCTCAGTAAAAAACACTGAGGTACTTTGGGATATGGAGGAGTGGAGTGTTCTAAATTTAAATATTCAGTGCCCTGTTCCTGCGGAAGCCGTCCATATCCCAAGAGTACTCCAGTGCCCCCTATGGATTCAAAGAAAAGGATTTACCTGGTAAGTACCAAAATCCTATTTTCTGCCAGTTCTGTGCTGATGGCACTGTTGGACCTCTTCCTATTTTGAAGGGAAATAAGCATGATGCGTCTTTCATCTGATTACACTAAGTTTCCTTAGCCGACCACTGCGCATAAGGTCTTCAGCGTTGCCTGTTTCTTTGTGCTTCTTCAAAAAAGCTTGAACAGCACATCTTGGAACCCCAGTCTGCTTTGAAATCTTTGGCTGGGAGATACCGTGCTGATTGCAATATAACTACCTTGTTGCTGTGCCAGTCTTGCCATGGTGTATGACCTGTGACATGAAACTGTCTAACACACCCTCTTTTGTAGCAGAGTTTGGCTGTCCCTCACCCAGTTTTATGCCTCCTACACAGCTGTTTCTGTTTCAGTTAATGACTGTTTCAACCTGCATATGAAAATGGTGATCACAATCACCTGTTTGGTCTGATTGGTTATATGACTATAATCCTACAAAATCCCTGACTTTGGGCAAGTGTACCTAGAATTAATGCTGTTTGAAGGCAAAGGGTGGTCACACCAAATATTGATTTGGTTTAGATTTTTGTTCATTTACTTAGCATTTTGTTAATTGATAAAATTAAACTAATACTTCTATTTTTGAAAGCATTATTACTTTGCAGCATTTTTTCCACACCTGCTTAAAACTTCTATAATCTGATTGTCTGCATGTTATACTGCGCACAACGTTAGTAAATGAGCGCAAGTCCCCTTGTTGTATTTAGTTGGAAACAGTCCTGTACTGTATGATGGGATGAGATATTAGTCCAAGCATTTAGAAAGTCTGTTTACTCTCTATCTCCATTTCTAGAATCAAGTCAGTCTTACAGGTTCGCAGGGGAGTTTAAACGAGAAAGGGATTACTCTAAAGACAAGTTATAACTCCTCTCAGACGTTATTGCCAGACAAGCATTTACTCATCTAAAGCCTCATTTTATTCATTATTCAAAACAAAAAGAGGAAGAAATTAAGGATGCGTTTGGGACCATCCACATAAATAGCAATGCATCTTTTTACGTATTATACAGCCTCAAACACTGAGATTATACGGACTAGATAGCGGTCATTCTAATTACTATTGTGAACCATTTGTGGGTCCTAATTGAGCAGCCTTGAAAAAAGTTGAATACCTTTTCGGTAAGTACATTATGATTGATAGGCCCAGGGCCTACTCGATGATGAAATTCAGGTCATCTGTAGACCATAACCATACTCTTCGCTATGGGATGCCATAAAGCTAATTCTCTATGGTTCTTTTTTTGTTGAAATGTATAAAATGCTAGTATATGGAGGCTGGGTCACCTCGATCTGCTCCCTCCTGCCCCCTCCATCCCGCGGCTGTATATTTAACGGTTCTTGGTGGGTACTCCTTACTCTCGGCCTATGGCTGTCCTGTTGCTCACTGACGTGGGAGCCATTGGAGGGGCAACACGCTCCGTTGAAGACTTTAGCGGATTATTATCTCAATACGGTGGAATCAAAGTGGTCCTCTCTTGTCTAGCATGACTTTCTCGCATCTCTTATTTGTCAGTATAACCACAGGTACACTGCATTGCTAACGGCGATTTGTAATACAGCAAATATGTAATCTCCATTCTGAAGAGCTCGGTGACCGCGAACGTGGCACTGTGATAGGATGCCACCTTTCCAATAAGTCAGTTTGTCAAAATTCTTCCCTGCTAGTGCTGCCTGTTCAACTCTTAAGTGCTGTTATTGTGAAGTGGGAATGTCTATTAGCAACTACTGCTCCTCCACAAGGCAGTACGTCACACACAAGCCCACAGAACAAGACTGCCGATTGTTGAAGTATGTAGCACATAACACCCGCTACTGAGTTCCAGACTTACAGTGCAAGCCGCATCACCACAGACAGCCCTTACACCACCGCCCGCAATGCCAGACGTCGGCTGAAGCGCTGTTGAACTCGCAGGCATCGGATTCTGGAACAGTGTAAGCGGCAAGTCGTGACTCACCTTCTAGCACTCAGATGAATATGGATTTGGCAGGCATTTTCTGGAATGCATACTGCCAACTATAAAGTTTAATGGAGGAAAGATTGTCTTGTCTCTGGGTTTCATGGTTTGAACTGGGCCCCTTAGTACCACTGATGGGAAGTGATAATGCTACAGCATACAGTGACAGTCTAGAGAACTGTGACCTTCCAACTTTGTATCTACAGTTTGGTAGGTTGTCCTTGTGCACAAAGTCAGGTCCATCAAATGTGTTTAACGGAGGTTGGTGGGGAACAACTTGAATGGCCTGCACAGGGGTCCTGACCTCAACCCCTTCCACCCTTGGGTATGACTTGGAGCCAACTTTAACCAGGTCTTATTACCCAACATCAAACCTCGCTGATAATATTGAGGGTCAATGGGTATGAATCTCTGTAGCTATGTTCAAAATCTGTTGGAAAGCCTTCCCAGAAGAGTGGAGTCTCTTAAACGTTAGCAGTAATAGGGGGATGAATGGGTGGGATGATTGGCTGTCCATATATTTTTTCCCATGTTGTTTGGAAAAAACTACATTGCATCAGTATTCATACAGACTTTATAGACCTATTACTAAAATAATAAGCCTAATTGTCCATTAGGGGTTCTGAGAGATAATAAAATCATATACAGTAGCATATTATATTAATTGTACATGTCGACTGCACCTTTTCGGGAAATTGTCTCACAAAAACACTACATCTTCATGTCCCTAAATATATTTCCAGTAGTGATCTCTTCACATGTCCAGTCACTGCTTCAAAAAAATGCAAGTACAATAAGTGACCCAAAAGGGGTCTATTTACGAAGCCATGGATGGAGATAAAGTGGACGAAGATAAAGTACTAGCCAATCAGCTCCTAACTGCCATGTCACAGACTGTTTTAAAAATGATAGGAGCTGGTTGGCTGGTACTTCATCTCCATCAAAGGCTTAATAAATAGACCCTTTACTATGTATTGTAGACAACTGATTTCCATTGCCCCTAGTTATGTTATAACATACGTGTGATCAAATTACTTTTGTAGAGATTATCCTGAGGATTAGAGCTATGCAGTTGGTGAATCCATGGAGAAGTGTCCTTAAAACACAGATTATAAAATCTTGAGGAAATCTGGATATTGAACTCTCTATCTCGGATTCATCTGCATGTAGCAAAACCGCACAATTGGCAATGCCTGCCTACTTTTTGTTCATTGTACGAGGAATGCCAAGGTTCTATGTGTACATAGGCAAGGCTGGACTTGTGGCCCAGCGGGATAATTCTTATCCCACCACATTATCACTTTCCTTACGGTGATGAGAACCACATCTATTCCACATCTCAATTCTCATGGCTTTAATTTCTCAAGATTGTTTAGGTATCACCTGATCTGTCCATCTTGAGGGTGTTATTTTATTTTTGGGTGGAGGACAGGTTGTCTTGTTTTCATGAATTTTTATATTTTGTGTTGTTTCTTTTTGTACAAATTTGACATCTTGGATTATTTTACTGGATGAGCAACATGGCAGAACAGAGGTTAACATTGCCTCCTTGAAGCTCTGGGTTCACAGATTAGTTTCTGACCAGGACACTATTTGTGTGTAGTGTTTTTTTGATCCTGAGATTGGTTTGTGTTCCTCCGATATTTGTGGGGAAATACATACAGTATCCAAACCACTTATCAAAGACAATGTGAATTCGGAAATTAATGGCGTCAGAGAAAACTGGATACGGCGTACCGTCTACTAATTTCTTAATGGCATGTCAGACCGGACCGTACCACTGTACTCGGGAGGCTATGACTGATGCTTTGATGGTGGTATTATGTCTCTGTGAAAAGTCACAGGCTAAAAAAAAAAAATGCATTATTTTTGGACACAGTAATTCACACCAAGGAGAAATTGACCCCCCCCCCCCCCCCTATTAGCATCTGGCTTTTTGAGTGGTCCGTTCACACTTTTAACATTTAAAAGCCACGTGGAGACTTGGGGATCAATCTAATTGAAAGACTGTACCTTTATTTCCAGCTGTGTCTCTGGCCAGGTTATACCGCGTGAGTTTCTACTTTTTTATTTTAAATATTGTATTTTTGCAAACCTATTGTAGGTCCTGTAATGTCACTTTTTAGCACTGTACTGTGCTTAACTTTTTTCTGTATATATAACATTTAATAAATGTTTCCTTTATGTTCTGAGCGACCCATTAGCCTGTTCTGAAGCAAAGGATTGCGTGTAAATTATAGAATGCTAGTCTCTACAATATTTAATCCTTTCAGTGCTTGTATGAGACTTGTTATTCCTTGACTACTAGATACCATACGGTGTACTAGAAGTGTGCATTTGTGAGTAAGTTAGGGTCTCTCCGCCATGGGGAATGGGATTGGTGGCAGCAAAAGTGTGTTGGGGTGCCAGATGTTTTTTTTGGTGTCCGCTAATCTGCAGCCTAATGGTAGGTGTGAGATTGAGGGTGGTTACTTGAGGAACCCAAACAGTAGCAACCACGTCAGGCATACTCAGGTGGCACATGCTCCTAACCATTAGCTCATGCGTGAAATATTTTATGTTCTTAGCACAATATATGTCGGTGTTCAGTGGTTGGGGTATATGTGGAACCTGGAGGAATTTTTCTTTAATCCCCTTAAAGTTCTACCTTGACGAATTGATTGGCAGGCAGAGGGAGATGGTTGCAGTGTCCCTGACAACTATGCTGTTAACAATTGCACTTATAGCAGCCAATTCAATTAGGCGCAATGTGACAGTTTTTAAACGTTGGCAACAGCACCTTACAGTAACCTTAAATTGTCTGTACATCGAAGTATCTTAGTTGGCAGCCCCATAGGAGTGCATCTTAAACTCCAGGAATTGAGCCTACCCTTATGTACTGGATTTGTCCTCAGGCTCTGATTAAAACCGAGTGAGATGCAGGATTTAAGTCAGCCAGCCAGCCAGCCACAGAACCTGTGTAATTCATGAGTGTCCCGGTTTAAAGGGAAAGGATGGTAAGCCTAAGCATTGCCACCCCCTGTATTACTGAGGTCAGGGACTTTACATAAGGCTGACATGCACCATGTGGGGAGTGTACGTATCCTTTATAGCTGGAGGTTCTAGAACATACCTGCCAGCATTAGAGAGTAAGCTGATTGGGACCGGGGATGTGGTCACATCAGGGAGGGGCAAGACTGCTTCACAGAAGGGAAGTGTCTGGATCATGGATAGGGTGTGTCCACATCTCAGTGGCACTAAACTGCCCCTAATCCCTCTCTTATCCCCCTCCTAACTCCTTTTCTATATTACATACAAGAGTAACAGGTACATGCGTCACCCCCTCATTGCAACTCTCAGAACGAAGGTATCGCACCTCCCCACTCAGGGGCAGTCCCAATTGGGACTATTTGAGGGCAGAGCCCTCAAATAGGGACTGTCCCTCTGAAAACAGGGAGGCTTGCTAGACTTTATAAATGTCTGTATTGAGGATACTTTGACATCACTTGACATTGCAGATGTGTTTTCTATGTGCTCCTCAGAATGAAATCCTAGAACATCTTTTATTTGTGTGTTTCACAGGAAACCGATGTGCCCAGGAGAAGCAGGGGCCACAGGAGACTACAGCTGCGCCGGGTTATTTGCAGGCGTCGCGGGATGAGATCAGCAGCATCCAGCGGACCCTGGACAGCTTGTTCCATCTTCTAGAGGGATCGCTGTAATGGTTTTTATTGTTGAGGCTTTGCTTTAGTCATATATTTTTTTGGTTTAAATAACTAAGTTGGTTTAATCACATGTGGCTTTTGTCATGAAGAGAAGGCAATATATATATATTTTTTTAAACATCTGTTGAAGGTGCTAATATTGCAGGGTCAGTGGGGCATACATATAGCTCTGAAACGGTTCAGATATATTATTTTTTAGACTTTATAAATAAAGAGTATTATGGGGCACACTTCACAACAACTAGTGATATTTGTTAAAACTTAACTTTTATTATATTTACAAGATTAAAAACGAATTTTGAAACTTGTGTGATGTGTTTCATTATTCCTTCCTGATACAGGTTGAGTATCCCATATCCAAATATTCCAAAATACGGAATATTCCAAAATACGGGACTTTTTTGAGTGAGAGTGAGATAGTGAAACCTTTGTTTTTTATTGCTCAATGTATACAAACTTTGTTTAATACACAAAGTTATTAAAAATATTGTATTAATGACCTTCAGGCTGTGTGTATAAGGTGTATATAAACATAAATGAATTGTGTGAATGTAGATACACTTTGTTCAATGCACAAAGTTACAAAAAATATTGGCTAAAATTACCTTCAGGCTGTGCGTATAAGGTGTGTATGTAACATAAATGCATTCTGTGCTTAGATTTAGGTCCCATCACCATGATATATCATTATGGTATGCATTTATTCCAAAATACGGAAAAATCCGATATACGAAATACCTCTGGTCCCAAGCATTTTGGATAAGGGATACTCAACCTGTACTATGGGGTATCTTCAATTGAAGTCGAAAACTGCCGTCTGTCGAAAAAACGGCAGTTTTCGACTTTTTAAGGTCAAATCCTGATTCGACCTATTCAATATATCCCTAAATTTTTCGACAAGTCGATGAATTAAACTTGTCAAAAAGCATGTGGATCGGCGGAATAGCTGCTGATCCACGTGCTTGTGTCGAAAACGGGGCCAAAACTGACAGGTTTTGGCCCCCTTTTCGACCATCTCAGTCCGACATCAAAAAGATGTCGGACTGAGATGCAGACCCAGAGGAGGAGAGGGGGGGGGGGGGACAGCCGGCAGGCATACAGGGGAGATCAGTGCTACAGTAGCGCTGCAGCTGGATGTCACTCAGCCGCTCGACCTCACGGCAGCTTCCACCCGGCTCCAGCACGCTGCTGGAGCCAGGTGGAAGCTGCCGTGAGGTTGGGCGGCTGAGTGACATCCTCCTGCAGCGCTGCTGTAGCGCTGATCTCCCCTGTATGCCCGCCGGCTGTCCCCCCGCTGGTCTCCCCGTGGCTCACCCCCCTTCTCCTCTGCGTCCCATCTCAATTCGACTTGAAAAAGTCGAATTAAGATGGGATTGAATAGGGGTTGTCGGAGCCATTCCGACAAATACATGTCGGAATGGATCCGACTGTAATTGAATATACCCCTATGTATCTGTTAGAAAAATGGGCATATACACCTTTTTCACAAACTATTTGATGTTAACGCTTAGTGTGAAAGTTGGCGAGCCAGCCTGGACACAAAGGCTTAGGACACTGCATGCAGATGTACTTAGTTATACCTATACAAGCTGCACCGTGTCACCTGTTAGCATGTTTGCATCCGTAAGCTGTGACCAGTGATTTCCCACACTGACCCTGATTTCAGGGGGCGCATCTGACACGGCTCTGCACTTCAACGGAGGGGGTGTCTCACTTGATCTTCCTCTTCAGTGTTGCTCCATAGAGCCAGTGATGATCAATGCTCCAGCAGTGGATGCTTTAAAATCCAACTGATTCTTGTAATTGAATCCAGACATTCGATTCAGCAGACGTGCGTTTACACAAGTCACGTCAAGAAAGTGAATGTACTGTCTCCTCTATGCGTCTGTGTGGGTACATCGCCACACACTGATCCATGACATCCACTCTTCCCATGTGCGTGTTATGCTACTCTGTGCCTATCCCTGTTGCTAGACGCTCTTGATGTCTGGGGAAAATAAAAATAGTACTAATAAAGCTTCTGCCACTACTACCACAGCTGCGGCTATTGATAATAATTTAAATCATTTACAATTTAAATAAGTTAATATAACATATAATGATACACATAAGGCTATCAGCTGTCAAAACTGGCATATATGGCGATTATATGAGGACAATATTTAGGTTAGACCTAGAAGCCAGGATAAGCCTTGCACACAATAAACAGAAGGTATTTCCCTTTTGCAGTGAGAAGCAATCAGAAAAGACAGAAGTAAACCTCTTTTTTGGGGGCACTCTTGTTATGTAAATACAGTTAAAATGTAACTTTTAATTAATGTTCAATAAAATTCATATGGACAGACCTCGCTAAAACTCTCAAAAGAAAAAGAAAAAAAATATATATAATGTTGTTGACCGATTCTCTTTAGTATCAATCTTATGTGTCAGTCAGGGTGAAAAATATTTATTATACATCAGTATAGCATTTATTAGTATAAAACTTTTTATCTATAAAGCTTCCCAGCACCTGTAAGTTCTCCTCTGTTGGTCTTATGAGGGAATCAAAAGCATGTTGTTCACAGCCTGGAACAAACCCGATTGGGTGAAACGTGCGTCAGACTTCCGGTATACTTCCGGCTTCCGATGGTCAGTGGTGCGCATGCGATCACCGGTCCAGGACAAACAGTATTCTGCTACCGCCCGCATCACAAACATGCATATGAGCACAGGTATCCCTTTACTAATTTCTCCGTTCTCTCATCAGCACAGAGCAGTGACGTGACACTGCAATGTCATCGGATAACAGGGCACATTAACTGCACCTTTAGCTGTGCTGAAACGGTTCTAATCTCCTTCACCCTGTGCTTACCCTTTAACCCGCTCTTAACCCATTCACTGCAGCATACTGCACATGGATACAGTAGAGGTTAATGGGAAGATTAAGCACAATCTCTAGTTTTTCACCTTACTCTGTGCACCAAGCTGAAAATGTTGTTCTGTGTATAAAGCATATTATTATACAGTGACTTGACACATAATATAAACACTGTTGCGGTAAAGTGATTGGTGAAAAGAAGGCAACCTGATACAAAATATCATATATATGTGTTTGTAGCACAGAGTAGAGAATACAGTGGGCGGGATTCAAATCTTTTATTGCTCCTGATCTCCCGTCTAAAGTGACGGGAGATCGCGGGGCGATATTCTAAGGCCCCCTGTTATGGCGCTGATCGCGCCCATAAGAGACGGGCGTGAAAAAGCGGCATTTCAGCGCATGCGTACGGGCCGCAGTACGCATGCGCGAAGTACTTTCACACAAAACTATGTAGTTTTACACAAGGGCGAGTGACGCTTTTCTGACGCTGTGTTGATCGGTGAGTGATTGACAGGAAGTGGGAGTTTCTGGGTGGTAACTGACCGTTTTCCGGGAGTGTGCTAAATAACGCAGGCGTGCCTGGGGAAACGGGGGAGTGGCTGGCCGAACGCAGGGCGTGTTTGTGACGTCAAAGCAGGAACTAAACTGACTGAGGTGATCGCAAGGAAGGAGTAGGTCTGGAGCTGCTCAGAAACTGCATGAAAATTTATACGCGCACTTCTGCTAACCTTTCGGTCGTACTTCTGCTAAGCTAAGATACACTCCCAGAGGGCGGCGGCCTAGCGTGTGCACTGCTGCTTAAAGCAGCTAGCGAGCGAACAACTCGGAATGAGGGCCATGATGTCTATGTGAAGTATATGAGTGAAATTAGAGGTCTCTTTTGTATACAATGGTAACGAGTTTGGATAGTCCTGTGGGTGAATAGAAACAACCATTAAAGGAATGCCTTAATTCAGCGGTTCTCAAACTCGGCCCTCAGGACCCCACACGGTTCACGTTTTCCATGTCACCTAGCAGCTGCACTGTGTATCAGCAACTGTCACATTTTAAATATCTACAGGTGACCTGCAAAACATGAACCGTATGAAGTCCTGAGGACCGAGTTTGAGAACCTGTGCCTTCATTTAAGATTATTAACTCGCATGAAATATGTCTCTAGAGAGATTCCTACCTCACATAGAATATTTATGCCTCAGACTTTTTTCCTTGAAATTATTCATAAATAAATTATGGAAAAGCATGTGGAAACTATGCACATGCTTTTGATTCCCTCATAAGACCAATTGAGGAGAACTTACAGGTGCCTGGAAGCTTTATAGATAGAAAAAAGTATTATACTAATAAATGCTATACTGATGTATAAGAAATATTTCTCTAGCATCCATAAGGGATATTGGGGACAGAATTAGTACGATGGGGTATAGACGGGTCCAAAGGAGCCAGAGCACTTTAAATTTCTTCCACTGGGTGTGCTGGCTCATCCCCTCTATGCCTCCTCCTACAGCTCAGTTTAGAAAAAAGTGCCCTCAGGAGAGGTTGCACACTCTGAAGCTCCAGAGTTTTTCTTCATTTTCTTTTAAAGTTTTATTTATTTTGGTATGCTGTTTGGGCAACAGCATACCTGTGCCGTGAGAGTTAGGGGGGAGGGCGGTCACCGGCCTCTTGAGGTGCAGAGCCGCTTTCCCGCTGTTTGTTCAGCGGGGCATGGCGCCTTGGCTGTCACAGCTGCAACATGCCGCACACCCCTAATGCTGCCTGAAGGTGATCGTCGGTGGTGAGCACCAACCGGGGGCCCCGCTAGTGGGGTCCCCTGGTTTACTGTGCGGCTGACAGCGCAGTTGTGGTGGGTCGATCCCTCCTGGGGGGGACCCGCTATGGCCCCAGCGTGAGACTGGCTAATATGAGGTAAACCAAACATTTATGTGAGGTTTTTACACATGGGGAGACGTGGCCAGTATAAATATACAGAAGTAGCTCTGGCGCCATGGCTCTCGCTTATCTAAAAAGGCGGTGCTCCCTGCTCCGGGCTTCTTTACAGTAAAGGACCCGGCAGATAGAAAAATCTATTTACATTGCTGCAGGTGTTGCTCAAAGGCCGGTTATTGCATGTTGCTGGATGACACATGCAATTCATTCCTGGGCTAGTCAAATTAAGGAAGGTCTCTCGGGTGATATGACCTTAGTTAATACTGTTACTTTCCTGACTCACATTCAGCACACGGCAAGAGTCATCTGTGACTCCCTTAAAGAGATTGGCAATATTAATGCTAGAACCACGACTATGGCTGTGTCTGCGCGCAGAGCCATATGGTTACGTCAGTGGATTGCTGATGCTGACTCCAAACGTAATGTGGAATCTCTTCCCTTCACAGACGAAAGGCTCTTTGGAGGTGAATTGGACACATGAATTTTCAAAGCTACGGCTGGGAAATCCACGTTTCTCCCTTCGGGGGCTCCACCTGCTAGACGTACCTATCCGGGACCGTCTACTCAGTCCTTTTGGTCCTCCAGATTTCAATCTAGGGCCAGAGGGGCCTCCAACGCAGCTAGAGGCTCCAGAGGAAAACCTAGGAAACCAGCCACTGCTGGATCTCAGGACCAGAACACCAGTTCTGCTCCCACAAAGACTTCAGCATGACTGTGCCCACCCACCCCGAGGAGATCTCGTGGTGGAAGCTAGATTACGTCACTTCAGCCACATCTGGGACAGTTCCTGCCAAGATGCTTGGGTAAGGGACCTTATCTCTCAGGGTTATAAGCTGGAGTTCGACGGTACACCTCCCCAACGATTTTTCAAATCAGGCTTACCAGCTTTGGAAAGTGTGCGTGGTACGCTACTACTGGCCATAAACAACTTGATCCAGTCCCAGGTCATTGTTCCAGTACCCCTGCTACAACAAGGACAGGGTTACTACTCCAGTCTGTTTGTAGTACCGAAACCAGACGGGTCTGTGAGACCCATTCTGAATCTGAAGTCCTTGAATCCTCGCCTGAAGGTTTTCAAATTCAAGATGGAATCTTTGAGAGCGGTGATCGCAGGCCTGGAACAACAGGAATTCCTAGTGTCCCTGGATATCAAGGATGCTTACCTACATATCCCAATTTGGCCTCCTCATCAGGCCTATCTGAGGTTTGCCCTACTGAACGATCACTACCAGTTTCAGGCGTTACCCTTCGGCCTGTCTACAGCTCTGAGGGTGTTCACGAAGGTGATGGCAGAAATTATGTTTCAGTTCAGGATCCAGGGGGTCAATGTGATTCCATACCTGGACAATTTCCTGATAAAAGCGAGTTCCAGGGAGCTTCTATTGCTCCATATTGATTGCACCATGCAACTTCTGTCTTACTACAGGTGGATCCTCAATCTGCAGAAGTCCCACCTGGAACCATCTCAGCGGCTCCTGTTTCTGGGGATGCTACTGGATACTGTAATACAGAAAGTGTTCTTCCCAGAGGAAAAAATGAGAACACTTCAAGAAATGGTTCGTATGGTGCTCCGACCTGCTCGAGTCTCCGTTCATCTTTGCATAAAATTGTTGGGAAAGATGGTGGCCTCCTACGAGGTGATTGAATTTGAAAGGTTTCATGCCAGACCGTTCCAACTGGAGATCCTGAACAAGTGGTCCGGTTCCATCTTCAGATGCACCGGATGATTCGTCTGTCATCCCAGGCCAGGATTTCTTTACTGTGGTGGCTACAGTCTTCCAACCTGTTGGAAGGTTGATGCTTTGGGATTCAGGATTGGATCCTCCTCACGGCGGATGTGAGTCTAAGAGTATGGGGAGCTGTCACCCAGAAGGCGCAGTTCCAGGGGCAGGTGATCTGCCCAAGAGGCCCTACTTCCGATCAACATTCTGGAACTTCGGGCTATACACAATGCTCTGCTTCAGGCGTCTCATCTACTACGGGATCAGGCGATCCAGGTGCAGTCAGACAACGCCACAGCAGTGGCGTACATTAATCGACAAGGAGGGACAAAAAGCAGAGCCTGCATGCGAGAAGTGTCAAGAATACTCCTCTGGGCAGAAAGAAATGCAAGAGCACTGTCCGCAGTCTTCATTCCAGGAGTGAACAACTGGGAGGCAGACTTCCTAAGTCGCCACGACCTCCACCCGGGAGAGTGGGGACTACACCCTCAGGAGTTCCAACTGATCATCGACCGGTTGCCCACAGATCGACTTAATGGCCTCTTGTCTCAACAAGAAGCTTCACCCCTATTGCTCACGAACCAGGGACCCTCAGGTGTGCGCAGTGGATGTGCTGACTTTGCCTTGGCCTTACCAGCTGGTCTACTTGTTTCCTCCGATTCCTCTGATCCCAAAGGTGCTCTAGCGAATCAGACATCAAAGAGTGGAAGCAATCTTGATTGCCCCATATTGGCCCCGAAGAGCGTGGTACACGGCACTTCTGGACTTGTCCGTAGAGGACCCTTGGCCTCTACCACTAAGAAGGGATCTTCTTCAACAAGGACCGTTCGTCTACCCGGACTTATGGCGGCTTCGTTTGATGGCATGGAAGTTGAGCGGAACATCCTAGCTCACAAAGGGCTTTCCCAAAAGGTCATTGCCACTATGGTGCAAGCCAGAAAACCTGTGACGTCAAAGCACTATCATCATATCCGGGGGAGATATGTCTCGTGGTGCGAAGAACGCAAATATCCCTCTGCAGAATTCCACTTGGGAAGGTTCCTCCATTTCCTGCAGGCTGGAGTGGATAAAGGTTTGCGTCTGGAATCCATTAAGGTCCAGATTTCAGCTCTTTACATCTTCTTTCAGAAGAAGTTGTCTCTCTTGCCGAAACTTTAGACCTTCTTGCAAGGGGTGCTTCACATACAACCTCCTTTCGTGCTGCCTACGGCACCTTGGGATCTGGATGTGATGTTACGCTTTCTACAGTCCCCCTGGTTTGACCCTCTGACGACGGTAGAAGGTAAGTACCTTACGTGGAAAACGGTGATGTTACTGGCCCTGGCTTCTGCTAGGCGTGTCTCAGAATTGGGGGCCTTGTCGTGCAAAAGTCTGTACTTGGTCTTTTATGAGAACAGAGCGGAGCTCAGGACTAGACTGCAGTTCCTGACGAAGGTGGTCTTTGCGTTTCACTTGAATCAACCTATTGTGATTCCGTTTGGTTCTGACAGTGCTGCTCTTCCGGAGGCATTGGATGCTGTATGAGCCTTGAAGATCTATGTCAAGAGGTCGGCTCGGATCAGAAAGACGGATTCCTTGTTTGTGCTGTATGATGCGTGGAAAAAGGGTTGCCCTGCTTTAAAGCAGTCCATTGCTCGTTGGATTAGGCTTACTATCCAACAAACCTATGCATTGACAGCCTTACCGGTTCCACAGTCTTTGAAGGCCTACTCTACTAGATCAGTGGGTTCTTAGAAACATAGAAATATAGAATTTGACGGCAGATAAGAACCACTTGGCCCATCTAGTCTGCCCCTTTTTTTTATCCTTTAGGCAATCTCAACCCTTTTTGAACCTTAATTCTTTGTAAGGATATTCATATGCCTATCCTAAGCATGTTTAAATTGCTCTACAGTCTTAACCTCTACCACCTCTGATGGGAGTCTATTCCACTTATCCACTACCCTTTCTGTGAAGTAATTTTTCCTTAAATTTCCCCTGAACCTCCCCCCCTCCAGTCTCAGTGTATGTCCTCGAGTTCTAATGCTTCTCTTACTTTGAAGAATGTTTCCCTCCTGAACTTTGTTAAGACCCTTGATATATTTGAAAGTTTCTATCATGTCCCCCCTTTCCCTTCTCTCCTCCAAACTATACATGTTAAGATCTTTTAGCCTTTCCAGGTAAGTTTTGTGATGTAGGCCATGCACCATTTTAGTTGCCCTTCTATGTACACTCTCTAATGTATTTATATCCTTCTGGAGATATGGTCTCCAGAACTGGACACAGTATTCCAGATGTGGCCGCACCAATGACCTATACAGTGGCATTATCACTTCTTTTTTCCTGCTACTGATTCCTCTCCCTATGCAACCAAGTATCCGACTTGCCTTTCTCATTGCTTTGTTGCATTGCTTTCCTGTCTTCAAGTCACTTGAAATAGTGACTCCTAAATCCCTTTCCTCCTCAGTAGTTTCCATTATAGTACCCTTGATACCCAAGTGCATGATTTTGCATTTTTTAGCATTAAACTGTAGTTGCCACGTTCTTGACCATTTCTCAAGCCTACCTGTTATGCACACCAGTGCCTGCAGGAAAGTACTGGTGTCAGGACTGTTATGCACTCCAGTGCCTGCAGGAATGTACTGGTGTTTGAACTGTTATGCAAAACACATGGACTCACAGACAGACTAGGGAATATGACATAACGTACACAGAAGGTGGAAGGGTAACAAAATACACACAACGTGAACAGAGAAGCCCAGAGGCTAAGGAACAGGGTATCTCCCTTGTATTAGAACTGCTCAGATGTGAAAAGCAAGATGTTGTGTTTTTAATACATAGAAAACCCGAAATGCTGTTGCTAAGGGCAACAGCAAAACCCTAAAGGGTTACCAACGGGTGTGGCAGTAAACTCCTTGGTCAGAGATGGAATGATAGACACAAGGAGATTCTCCACAATCCTAATTCTCACTTGCAGTGCACAGGTTCGGTTTACTGCCACTAAACTGACCCCTGACACCTAGCACAGTGAGACAGGATTAGACAGGCAAGTCTTAGAATACAGCCGCAAACTTGCTAAGTTCACAGAGTAGTAACAGAACCCCAGCAAGCTGAACGACTGACTCCAGTCTTACTGCTAGGTCTGGATTGGCAGAGTGTAATACCAAATCCCCAGGCCTATTTGCAGTAAGCAACAAACAAATACAAAGCTACACAGTACTGGCTAACTTTCAGAAACTGACTAACCAACAAAGATTCAGCAGCATCTGCTTACCCTGAAAAGAGGCCTTATAAAGCAGGTGCTGTCCACGCCCCACTCAGACCTCACAGACTGTGAGCACAAAAACCAGCACCGGATCCCCTGCCATGCACAGAGCCTATAACCACTGCACAGCAAAAGACCCGAACCGGAGTATCAGCTGCGCTCAGGTTACTCCGCTAGCACTTGTCTCCCGGTTGCCATGACGACGTGGCAGCACAGGGCAGGAGACCCTAACACTACCTAGGTCATCAATCATTTGTTTTACCCCTCTCGGTGTGTCTATCCTGTTGCATATCTTTGTATCATCTGTATAAAGGCATACATTCCCTTCAATACCATCTGCAATGTCACCAACAAAGATATTAAAGAGAACTGGACCAAGTACAGATCCCTGGGGTACTCCACTGGTAACATTTCCCTTCATATATTGCACTCCATTAACTACAACTGTCTGTTTCCTATCCTGCAACCAGGTTCTTATCCATTTAACTGTTTTATAATCCACCCCCACGCTTTCAAGTTTATTTAGCAGTCTGCGATGTGGTGGGACAGTGTCAAATGCCTTACTAAAGTCTAGATATGCTACATCTACAGCTCCCCCTTGATCTATTATTTTCGTCACAGAGTCAAAAAAGTCAATAAGATTTGTTTGGCATGATCTCCCACCAGTAAATCCATGCTGTTTTGGATCCTGTAAGTTGTTTGATTTAAGATATTCCACAACTCTTTCTTTTAATAGTTTTTCCATTACTTTCCCTACTACTGATGTAAGGCTTACTGGTCTGTAGTTACTTGCTTCTTCCTTGCTTCCACTTTTGTGCAGTGGAACTACACTTGCTCTTTTCCAGTCCTCTGTAATAGCACCTGTATTTAGTGACTGGTTAAATAATTCTGTTAAAGGTGTAACCAGCACATCTTTTAGCTCTTTGAGTATCCTTGGGTGTATCCCATCTAGTCCCATTGATTTATCCACTTTTAATTTTGAAAGTTCTGTTAGGACCTTCTCCTCTGTTAATGTACTTTCATCTACCTTATTTTTATGAATGTCCTTGCAACTTAACTGTGGCCCCATCCCTTCTTCTGTAGTAAATACTGAGCAAAAATAATTATTTAGGTGATCTGCTATTGCCTCGTCTCCCTCCACCAAATGCTCACTCTCTGTCTTAAGTCTTATTATTCCTCCATTTGATTTTCTCCTTTCACTTATATACTTAAAAAAGTGTTGCCCCCTTTATCTACTGACTGGGCCATTTTCTCCTCAGCTTCTGCCTTTGCACGTCTAATCACTTTCTTAGCATCCTTCCGTCTGTCAAGATACACCTCTTTGTCATTATTATTTTGAGTCTGTTTGTATTTCCGAAAAGCCATCTTTTTTGCTTTCACACTAGTTGATACTTCTTTTGTGAACCACACTGGCTTCCTTTTCCTGTTGCTTTTCCTAACCATTTTGATACAAAGGTCAGTTGCACTTAGTATTGCACTTTTCAGTTTTTCCCACCTCTCCTGCACTCTCCTTCCAAGTACCTCCAGTCCACCACAGAATCACTTAAACATCTCCCCATTTTTGCAAAGTCAGCAGTTCTAAAGTCCAACACCTTTGTTTTTTGTGACAGGAGTTGGATCCTGTCTTTATACTAAACCATACTGCTTGATGATCACTGGATCCCAGGTGCTCACCCACATATATGTCGGATATCCTATCACCATTTGTAAGAATTAAATCTAATATTGAGTCTTTGCGAGTGGGCTCCCTCACCAATTGCTTGAGAGATGCTCCATGTAAGGAATGTAGAAATTTGCCACTTGTAGCTGAACTTGCAAAAGACCCCTCCCAATTTACATCAGGTAAATTAAAGTCTCCCATGATTAGGACTTCTCCCTTTAAAGCCATTTTAGTGATGTCCAACAAAAGGTTTCTGTCCAAATCCTGCCCCTGGCCTGGTGGTCTATAGATCACCCCATTGCAAATAATGTCCTTCTCCCTGGTTTCTATGGTGACCCAAAGGGCCTCAGTTTTGTCTTCAATATTTTGTATTAAAGTAGCATTTATGCTTTTTTTCACATACATTGCTACCCCTCCTCCTATTCTTCCTATTCTATCCTTTTTAAATAAATTGTATCCTGGTATAGCTATGTCCCAGTCATGATTCTCATTGCACCATGACTCTGTAATTGCCGCAACTTCAAGGTTATCCCTTGTCATTATCGCAATTAGCTCTGGAATTTTGTCTCCTAAGCTCCTAGCATTTGCACACATAGCTTTAAGAATTTTGTCTGTGCATTTGTTATTAGTAGCCGTGTCTAGACAGTACAACATAAATGACAAGTTTAAAGTTGAAATTACCTGTTTGGGGATGTTGCTCCATGTTTGTTTGTTTGTTTGTTTTTTTTTTTTTTTACTAATCAGGAATCACACTCTGCCCTCTACACCACGAATACACCTCACTAAATGTAAAGATATAGTACACCTGACCACAATGGGCAAGTGATCAAAGGAGGTAAACACCAGAGAGCATGCAATAATAAACTATGTTTCACTGTGCAACTTCCCCACACATGGGCTGCTGCCCGTGGAGTCTCGGCCCTGCAACTATGCCAACCTGCTACCTGGTCGGGGACAAACACCTTTGTGAAGTTCTACAAATTTGATATCCTGACCAAAGAGGATACCCAGTTTGGGCAGGTGGTACTGCAGTTGTCTCCGCACGTTCCCACCCATTCTGGTAGCTTTGGGACATCCCCATAATACTAATTCTGTCTCCAATATCCCTTATGGATGCTAGAGAAAATAGGATTTTAAATACCTACCGGTAAATCCTTTTCTCGTAGTCCATAAGTGATATTGGGCGCGCGCCTCTGTGCGATGACTTTCTGCAGGTTCTCTGTTACGTCTTCCTGTTCAGCTGTTACTGGTAATGTTGCCAGACTTTGCTGGCTAAGTTTTGTTGTGCTGGTGTTCAAATCTCACCACTCCTGTTGTTGTCATGTTCCTTCTCTCAAGTATGTCATTCTCCTTCGGGCACTGTTTTACCTATAACTGAGCTGTAGGAGGAGGCATAGAGGGGAGGAGCCAGCACACCCATTGGAAGAAATTTAAAGTGCACTGGCTCCTTTGGACCCGTCTATACCCCATTGTACTAATTCTGTCCCCAATATAGCTATTTAAAATCCTATTTTTTCACCCTGACTGACACTGTCAAAGTCAGAAAAATATCATGATGCACACTACCATATTTGCACCTCATGCGTGTCCCCGCTGCGCGTGCCCACGCTCTCCCGTGCGTACGCATACCCGCTGGTGCGTGCACCCGCAGGCGCACGGTATGCGCATTTACGGTAGATTTTGTGTGCGTCTAGCGGGCGACTCGATCGTTACATATTTTAACCATATAATGTATTTTGTAGATTATGGTCCCTTTGATAGAATCTGAAAGTTTAGTTAATGTAGCATGTTCATGAACAAAAAGATCCCTCTTTGTTTGATACGAAGGGTCAGACAAGGGTTATACAGTGGTGTTTAGTATCCATCGGAAGAATATTTAATTAGCAATATTCCGGTGTTGGTTTGAAGCGGATTAATCGCTCGTGCGAATAGTTATGGACATAAGAAGTTTATGGACTTTTACTATTATTTGCACTTTATTATCCATGCGGCGGGAAACCTAGTTTCCCACCCACCTGAGCAGTTGGAAATAGTCACAGCCCACCTGTATGAATCGACCTATGACCTTTTGTTATAATGCGGAGACGAATTCCTGTGTCCAATGAACAATGAGATTGTAGGGACCATTGAATTGTATTGTGTGTGGTGCATAAATAGACAAGCCGATCTGATCCAGCTCCCATTCTACTCTACTCTCTTCAACGGTTCTCACCACTGATAATCGGGAGCTGGATATCCAGAGGCGCATGCGATTGTTTCCTTTGTGCGTAAGTTTTCTCCGCAATCATATTGCCTTTATTGTTATTGTGAGCCATATCTCTCTCTCTCTCTCCTCTCCTCTTTCTCTCTCGTTTCTCTTAAGTGTTATTGTACTGTTATTGTATTTTAAGTGTAGTTATCTGGTTAGGTAGTCTATGTTATATTGGTAGTGTATGACTTGTATTGTATTATTCTTTTGCAAATAGAACGTTCACATAAGGTGTTAGAACCTCAGCAGGGTGTCTGTGTCTCTCTAGCTGGTACAAAGGGTTTCTGAATTCTAAATCGCTCTAACAGCATTTACATTAACAAGGTTAAGCAGCGTTATATCGCTGCAGTATTTCAGTAGTAAAGTTTTACAATACAAACTCAATCATAGTGTGTTGCATACAAGGGTTACAGTGTAAGCATAATCTGTGTTTAAAGTTTATAAAGGTTACTGTCTGTGTGTATGCTCACTGTGGGTATTCCGTACACCCAGCACAGCGTGTGTACTTTATTTGCGTACCACGTGCGAGGTCTTCATACGCAAATAGCGTACGGAGTGCGTAGCATGTGCACATGGTTTAGCAGCCATTACGGCTACACGGTATTAATATATAGCTAATGTTAAAAGGTAGATATTTGACTCTATCAAGTGGGGGCAAGTCCGGTCCATCTCATATCCGCAGTCAGGCGAAAAAGGCGCAGACTTTTATCGATCAGCAAAGGGAGGAAAAGGTAGTATCTTGGAGTGCTGATCAGATGAGAGTCTGCGTCTGATTCTTTTGGTCTGTAGGGATGCTGGTGGAATCCGAAGAAGGTAGGAACATTAAGCTATTGTCTTTGTAAATCTGGTTTTTATTTCTATTTGGTGCCAACTGCACACGCAGATTGGATGGTTTGTCTGTTTAAATAGGTTTAAAATTATTTTTAATCGCTCTGCATAGCGTGATAACTAAAAGGGGCTGGCATGATGATTTTTCTTTGTGACAAAAGGTCTGTCCCCCATTTTGTGTAAACCTCATGGATGGGGGAGGAGCAGCGGCCATTTTGGGAAGGTCAATTTTTTTTTGAACGGCTGATTTTCAGTTGACTCAGGAAATAATCAGCCATCCACTGTCAAAAAAAGAAATCATCATTTAATGAGTTTTTTTTTAATGCATTTGTTTAGTCCATATCATAGTCAATCATAAGTAGTTCAGATAGAGTTTAATAACAGTTAATAATAAATTAAATATTTGATTTAAGAAATACACAAGTAGTTTTTTTTTTTTTTGGTAACTGTCTCTCTTCAAGAACCTGTTTTAACGCTGCTACTTGTAGGATGGCCATTGAAATGCAAATGACCTGTGGGACTGGTTTGTTGTTTTTTTTCTCTCTCCCAGCAGTGAAAGAAATTGCACATTCATATGCAAATTAGAAGCACTGAATAGGGTCTCATATATGTAATATCTATATGCGTGTGCTTACATCAATATATGTTATTAGATTAATTTAGAATTGCATGTTCATTTGTGTAATCTTCACATCTCACTTTCCTGGTTGCCATTTCATAATTGATAACGTGCTGAGAAAGATTTGTTGCTATTGGTACTTAAAGAGTAAAAATGATACATTAAGGGGTAATTTGTAAAGCACGCACACAGCTCTGCCTAAGGATACAAGGAGAGACCGGTGTGGTGCTCGGTAGATGATCGAGGATCACCTACATTGATAAACGTGTTAATTGTGTTACGGTGGATATCTGCCTTGCGTACACGTGTCTCTAACAAAAGGCTGAGACTCGCGTACGTAACCCAAAGGCCGACGCACGCAGCGTATATTACGCAACGGAGCGTCTGGGTACGCCCACGTAACTCAAATCACACGATAGTGTTATTTTAACAGGCGAAAAGGTGGCAACGCGATAAATAGCGCAAGTCAATTTTAGTGTCTGAAATTTAAATTAATAGATCCTTCTCTAAATTTACGACTCATCTGGTCTAAAGGAAAGAAATTTCTGCGCAGAAATAGAAATAGAAACAAAAGTAAAGTGTACATGTGGTGAGTGAGTGTTTATATATATAAGTTTCTACAATTTTTTGGGATTGAACCACAGAAATCATCGAGTTCTCGTGAATTACATACGTGTAAGTGACATGCACGGTGGCTAGGGAGGCATCCCTTGTTAAATATACAAAGAGCATTAGAGTATAGCAGACCAGGAGGTCATACTGTAGCACAGACCAGGAGGTCCAGAACAGACCAGGAGGTCCAAGTACAGCAGACAAGGAAGTCCGCTATAAATAGAGACAAGTAGCCCAACACCAGAAAGGGTTGGTGCGGAACCCATATAGGCCATAAAGCTCAGGCTGAAGGAATTCGCAGCTGCTAAATTTCGATTCCACTGGTCGCTCCGCACATAAGATTAGTTGCTTATGTGCTGAACGATTGTACCGCACGTAATTGTGTGCATTAGTTAGTAATTTGACCCAGTACCATTTGCGTACGGAAGGGGTCATAAACGCTATTTGTACATTCTAACGTGATTTGTGTAATTTTTTATTTTTTAAGGGAAGTTCGCTGGTCACTCAGGAATTATCCAACAACCAACAGTTACTGGAAAGGGTTAATGCTCTGCGGATCACACTTGCATGTTCCAGTAAACAAAGGTTCATAGGGGCCCTAGGTCGAGTACGCCAGCGCTAAAGCAGTGTGTGGGCGTATTGGTCGGCGTGGGCGAGTGAGTGGGGTACTCGGTAAACTACCACCGTCAACCTATCTTGAACATCTTGGTTTTTGTAAGGGTTCGCTGAAGACCCTGATATAAAGGTCAGAGGTAGTGCAAGCAACACCTGCAAGCTATGGGGGCCAGTTGTTCAGGTAGGGGGCGATCAACCTCGGTTCGGGTTGATTTAGTAAACCGACCAATCGGGTCGGCAAGGTATGTAATGTGTGAAAAATACGGTTCACACACAGAGGTTTTATGTGATGAATGGGAAAGAATGACTGTACATGACGGGGAGAAGTTCCCAAGAGTAGGCAGCTTTAGCCCAGATGTGTTACTAAATCTAAGGAGAAGGATAGGTCTTATTAAATCAGCAAAGAGACGGATCAAACATTATGATTGTTTAAAATTGTGGCAACAGGAAAGTGAAATGCAAAGAGAGTTAACTGACATATCTGACTCTCATCTTGGGAGGAGAGACATGGCAATGGAGAGGATTATGGTTGCGGAGAAAGGCACAATGTTGTACAATAAAAATGCACTTAGCAACTGTATTATAGATGATAAGAATAATTGTAATAAACATAACAATGATAATTGTAATACTGTTAAATGTACAACTATTAACCTATGCAAGTTGCACCCCATGTTAAACTTCCCTCAGGACTACAAGCAAGAGAGTGAGCCCAGCACGATGTCGGCACCTTTACCAGCAGCCATCACACAAGACATCCAGGTGGACGCGACCAAATCGGTAAAGGCAATAATCAAACCCCCTAACGGAGGGTCAGGTGAGGTCGTGTCCACAGGTACGTACAATGTTTTATATCACGCACAAACAAATGTACCCCATATTGTAAGACCAAAACAAGGTGATGTAATTGAGTTTAGTCCTGTCAGGGTGATCACAGTCCCCAATGGGAAGACTGACGATCAGGGAACCATTCCCGTCAAGGACAGTGCAATGCGCTGTCCCTGGTCCCGGACCGAATTGAGATCAATTATGTCTGAATTCCCTGATCCTAGGGAAGATCTAGTTACATGTCAAAGATTTATTAAAGAACTAGGAAACTCCACAGAACCCACCAACAAAGAGTGGCGGACAGTGCTGAGGGCATGTTTGCCCTCCAGTGTTGACCCTGCGAAATTTATTGCTGATTGTAAATTAGACACGGAGGTACCTTGTACGGAGGAACACAATCAGGAATGTATTAAGCAGATCAACCGACAGTTAGAAATATATTTCCCAGCCATTGTCGAGTGGAACAAAATCTTCTCCATAAGACAAAACGAAGGGGAAAGTACTTCTAATTATTTCCACCGGGCATTACAGGACATGACTAGGTATACGGGTATAGAAAACATCGAAACAAGTGCACCGCACAGAGAAGTAGCAGTATCTGTGCTAATGGATGGTTTAAAGGAAGTGTTGAGAGCAAGGATACAGATCACCAATCCATACTGGAGAGATAAATCAATAACTGCATTAAGGGACTCTGCTGTTGGGCATGAGCAAAACAGCATCAAGCACGGGGAAACAAAGAAGCCTCAGATCCCTGTGGGTAAGTTAAAGGTGAAAAGCTGTTACAACTGCTTAAGGGAAGGTCATGTTGCACGAGATTGTAGGTCTAAAAACACACACAAGGTATATACACCCCCTAGACAACAACATGACCATAATAGTCAAAGAACCAGAGAAACACAGAAAGAGCGGTTGATGGCGATGGGCATCCAAGCATTAGAGGAGACATCAAATCAACCAAAACCCCAGGCCATTGGCACATGGAGGAACTCAAGGATTTGTTATCGTTGTAAAAGAGAAGAGCATTATGCCAGCAACTGCAACAGCCCACATAAAGTCAGACCCCCTAGACATGAAAATGAGCAAAAGTTAGGACACACCAAATTGTAACCAGGGATCAGATAGGAAGAATTTTGGCCCACACTCATGATATGTAGTCAGGAAAGGTGATCATTAGGACTGATGGTAAGCCTGAGGTAACGGTTAATAAATTGGGAGGTCATTCCCTGAAGACACAGGAATGACCGGGTGAAACGTTGTAAATGTATCTGTGAAATGTTTCTTTTTCTCTCCCCATCTCTGACGATTATTGGTAGGACTCAAACATTGCATATCTGCTTGGTCTTTGCAGAAGTCTACCAAACCCCAGCATGACCTATCCGCATCAATGTATCCTGGCCAGATACAGAGGGTGGAGTATGGAGGTGCTGGTGGGAGGGACTGCGCAAGGAAACCATGGGACATGTAGATATGACAGCCTGATCTGACAATATTTTAAAAATGTTTGAAAAATGTTTTTTTTCCTGTTGTTTATTGTTGATTTATGTGATATATACATATATGAACGGTTCTCTCTCTCTCTTGTTGTTTTTTTCTCCTCTCCCTCTTCTTTCTCATGTTTTCATGTTTTAAAGATGGTATGTCACACATCAGTTAGACAAATGGTAATGCAAGATTTTTGCTCCTTACAGAAAGATCGCTGGTTTGGAAGGAATATTGCATCACCGGAATGTTCGGTTGGAAGACTGAGAGACAGCACCTTTGAGATGACAGCAGAACAAGAAGAACAACAAGACTAGAGAACTAATTATCGTAACAAGTTTCTCTCCCCCTCAAACTGTTTTCCTGTACCCCCATTACAAATTTCTCCTTTTCTCCTCCTGTAAGATGGACTTGCCCCAAGAGACTGTGATACGGATTTTCCTGTTGACCATGATGTTGACCAGAGCAGTCTGTTCCGGCGAGAGTACCAGTGAGGTCGAGAAAGGATCCAGAAAGGTTCTGATGACTGAGACGGAGGTGTAAATTTCCAATAGCAACACAACCACCAAGCAAAGGCGAGTACCGGAAACGATCTAGCAGCCATGTTATTTGTAAACATTGTGAAGGATTGTTAGCTGAAAAGAGAACTGTATCTGTAGACTCTGTGACAATGTAGTTGAGGATGGGTGCATCAAGAAATGTCAGTCCAGTTTTAATATCCACATGGACCGGCATCCATTGAGTGACTATCACTCCTTAGTGGGTAATGTGTTAAATCAGACAGATTGTTGGGTATGCTCTCAAGTACCTCAAGGCCATAGCAAATCAGGATTAGTACCATTCCCTTTAACGGTAGGGGAGGTACTTGAGCTAAAGGGTGGGAGACCGGTGGACAGGAGGTTTAATATCTCCAGTCCTCCTAGTTTGAAGCTCCACCAATATCATGTGGATAGGTCCCTAATATGTTTTAACATTTCCAATCCCCGAAAGCCGGGAAATTGGGAAGTGTCATGGAGTAACCTAACCATGACCTTTTCATATAGAGCAGATAGAATGCCTACAGATACAGAACTTATACGCCACATAGCTGGTAGTGGAAAATATTTCCGATATAGGTATACCCTAGGAAGTAGGACCATGAGAGTTGGAGAGGTATCACCAGGATACTGTGCACATATCATACAAACAGATACGTGTACTAGACAGATGGGAGAATTAGGGTTAGGAAATTTCATATGGAAAATGTGTAATATGGTTATGTCCTACTCCGTCCCATATGTTCTCCCCGATGATGCATATTTCATATGCGGGAGGAAGGCGTATAAGTGGCTTGCCCCAAACTCAGAAGGGTTGTGTTATATTGGAAAAGTACTGCCTGAGGTAATGACTGTATCACATACTAAAATGAAAGATATTCACCGCAGGGCCCAAGCTCCTTATACTCACACTCATTACGAGCACATCGTTAAACGGCACCTGATAGAGAGAACAGAGCATCCGGCCTCTGACCTGATCAGTGAATCCACCGGGATTCAATTCCTAATCGCGTTAGATATCACTCGCACCGCCAGAGGAGTGATAAATTATAAATGTATATCAGCGCTTGCAAATTTATTAGACAATATCACAGAAATGTATGACGACACTTTTAGATATACCGGAAGAGAGCTCCAAGCTTATAAAACAGAACTGGTTCAGCATAGGATGGTTCTTAATTATCTCACGGCAGTGACAGGTGGATATTGTGTCACACTGGCAACGCAGTACGGCGTGAAATGCTGCACTTATATTACGAATAGCACCGAGGACCCGGTCGAGGTCATAGACCAAAAGATGGACGACATTCTCCAATTAAAGTGGGAATTCCGCAGGAGACACAATCTCACCCTTGCTGCTGTGGGTAATGAGCTGACCAGTTGGGTGTCATGGTTGAACCCGCGAAATTGGTTCTCTGGTTTAGGAGAATGGGCTCAAGGAGTCATAATGGATGTAGGGAAGTTTCTTCTATGTATCTTGGGTGTTGTCATATCGATTGGCTTGATATTTAGATGCGGTCAGGCTTTAACGAAGTGCAAACGGAGTACCAGGGTAATGAGTCTAAGGAGTGAGGAAATTGTAATTCCAATGGATTTGATTTATGACCCAACGATAGAGACAATGATGTGATGAAAATGTGATTCTACGGTCCGTTTCTTTCACCTGTTTCTCGTTTTTCTCCAAGGTAAAAAGACTCGCATGGAAGAGGAATTTGATGACCCGGTATACAGACAACAGATGGACTAAAGAAGAAGTTTGACGACCTTGTACACAAACAACAGATGGACTATGCCATAGACCCCCAGTTTCCCTAGAAATTTTAAATTTACGCTAGCCCAACTTTTTTTGTAAGTCTATGGACATTGACAAGGCTTTTTGCATACCGTTAATAGCAAAAGCCCAAAGGAGACTTCAAACAAGACTTCAGACAAGACTTCAGACAAGACTTAAACCAACAAATGCATATTAACCTCACATAGAATATCAATGCATTTACCATAAGTGTTCTTTATCTTCATCTCTACAACCTTCAGGTAATGACACACATAGTCGATAGGGAATACAGACACAGATATCAGCACTCACATATTCCCCTATTCATGTATCATCAACTAAAATGTGCTCCCCCATTTTGTTGCAACCAAAAGCCGAAAAGAGCTCGGTAAAGTTTGACAGCCCATCCACAGACCCTTAATACGGGATAAGAAGGAATTCAAATGTATACTTCGCAATACCTCGAAGCTTGATTTAAGACACGTACGGCGCGATGATACATGACCCCCCAAACATGGATTCATACACACATGCTTCCGCTATCTCACTAGGTCATACCCTTTTCTCACCTTCTCCTCTCCTCCCCTACCCAACCATAGAAATATTTACACATGACATATATTTTTCTCTTTTTGAAATGTTTTAGGAAGTGGCAGTTATTGGTGACTGCCAAAGGGTGGACTGTCAAAGTCAGAAAAATATCATGATGCACACTACCATATTTGCACCTCATGCGTGTCCCCGCTGCGCGTGCCCACGCTCTCCCGTGCGTACGCATACCCGCTGGTGCGTGCACCCGCAGGCGCACGGTATGCGCATTTACGGTAGATTTTGTGTGCGTCTAGCGGGCGACTCGATCGTTACATATTTTAACCATATAATGTATTTTGTAGATTATGGTCCCTTTGATAGAATCTGAAAGTTTAGTTAATGTAGCATGTTCATGAACAAAGAGATCCCTCTTTGTTTGATACGAAGGGTCAGACAAGGGTTATACAGTGGTGTTTAGTATCCATCGGAAGAGTATTTAATTAGCAATATTCCGGTGTTGGTTTGAAGCGGATTAATCGCTCGTGCGAATAGTTATGGACATAAGAAGTTTATGGACTTTTACTATTATTTGCACTTTATTATCCATGCGGCGGGAAACCTAGTTTCCCACCCACCTGAGCAGTTGGAAATAGTCACAGCCCACCTGTATGAATCGACGTATGACCTTTTGTTATAATGCGGAGACGAATTCCTGTGTCCAATGAACAATGAGATTGTAGGGACCATTGAATTGTATTGTGTGTGGTGCATAAATAGACAAGCCGATCTGATCCAGCTCCCATTCTACTCTACTCTCTTCAACGGTTCTCACCACTGATAATCGGGAGCTGGATATCCAGAGGCGCATGCGATTGTTTCCTTTGTGCGTAAGTTTTCTCCGCAATCATATTGCCTTTATTGTTATTGTGAGCCATATCTCTCTCTCTCTCTCCTCTCCTCTTTCTCTCTCGTTTCTCTTAAGTGTTATTGTACTGTTATTGTATTTTAAGTGTAGTTATCTGGTTAGGTAGTCTATGTTATATTGGTAGTGTATGACTTGTATTGTATTATTCTTTTGCAAATAGAACGTTCACATAAGGTGTTAGAACCTCAGCAGGGTGTCTGTGTCTCTCTAGCTGGTACAAAGGGTTTCTGAATTCTAAATCGCTCTAACAGCATTTACATTAACAAGGTTAAGCAGCGTTATATCGCTGCAGTATTTCAGTAGTAAAGTTTTACAATACAAACTCAATCATAGTGTGTTGCATACAAGGGTTACAGTGTAAGCATAATCTGTGTTTAAAGTTTATAAAGGTTACTGTCTGTGTGTATGCTCACTGTGGGTATTCCGTACACCCAGCACAGCGTGTGTACTTTATTTGCGTACCACGTGCGAGGTCTTCATACGCAAATAGCGTACGGAGTGCGTAGCATGTGCACATGGTTTAGCAGCCATTACGGCTACACGGTATTAATATATAGCTAATGTTAAAAGGTAGATATTTGACTCTATCAACACATAAGATTGATACTAAAGAGACTCAGTCAACATTATATATTTTTTTTTCTTTTGAGAGTTTTAGCGAGGTCTGTCCATATGAATTTTATTGAACATTAATAAAAAGTTACATTTTAACTGTATTTACATAACAAGAGTGCCCCCAAAAAGAGGTTTACTTCTGTCTTTTTCGATTGCTTCTCACTGCAAAAGGGAAATACCTTCTGTTTATTCAGTATTTTTTTAAACCAAGGGGAGCACCACCAACACAATGAATTTGAGTAGGTACTATACCTTTAATTATCTCGTATGTTGGTATAGACTAGTAAGTGATAAAAAACTTGAGATATTACTGTCTGGTGCAGGTCTGATACATTTGTCTTTAAGCCTTGCACACAGCATGAATCGTTATTGTGCATTACGTCCACTGAAGTGGACGTGTGATTTTACATTAACTGTGAAATATTTTTTTTAATGTTTGAACTAAACATCTACCATATTATGCCCTAGGTGTTAATTTCCTTTAATTATTTTTTTTATACCTGCTCTGCTGTCTTTGAGTACAAATAATTGACAGAAATCACTGAAGTTCTAAGTGCTGGTGACCTTCTCAGCCATTTTATTTTGACCTTTTTGTTTTTGTAGGAAGTAAAAGCAGCCAGTAGGTGGCATTCTTCTACGTTTTCTAGAGGTCCTAAAAAGAGGACACAATACCCTAGTAGTTTTTTTTATAGAAGATAATGGCTTAAAAACAGCTGTCCACTGTAGTGGCCTCTATGCATGAAAGGCTTACATAATTTTTTTCTGGGTGCCAGTTGCTGGTAGACGGCTGCAGGATACTAGCATTATTTCTAAGAAGAAGGCTTCAGGTAGGAGGTGGAGGTCGCAGCAGTCCATGTGCTCATCCAGTATCTATGCTGGGACCACATCAGCAGCATCACAGGGGGAAGGCATCCAGAGCAGGCAGCCATGGACTGGAGAGAGTGCCAGTGATATTTTAAAGATGGAGCAGGCTGCAAGCCATTCAGAGCTTGAGTACTGGCAGTCACTCAGGAGGTGCTGCTGCGGGAGCCCCTAATTGACTTTTGAGCTCCGATACAAAATGATGCTCGTGCTGTCCCTCTATGGCTTCCTGCAGTTCTTGACAATCGACACCATTGACATCCAGGCCCCCTCACAGTCTGGGCCTGATACTCCTGTCCCGACAGTTTCCCCCTGATGCCGCCTGTGATCCTCAGTACACACTTTTATCAGTGACACTACAAGTGACAATGAGCCTAATTCAGACCTGATCGCAGCAGCAAATTTGTTAGCTAATGGGCAAAACCATGTGTACTGAAGGTGTGGCAGATATAACGTGCAGAAAGAGTTAGATTTGGGTTTGAACACACCCCACCCAAATCTAACTACCTCTGCACATGTTATATCTGTCCCCCCTGCAGTGCACATGGTTTTGCCCATTAGCGTAACAAATTTGCTGCTGCGATCAGGTCTTAGTTCGGCCCAATGTTACCTGCTGTGGGGGAGACCAAACCTCTCAGAGCCAGCCTCATCTGTATGCATATTGGCTAATGGGACTACAAGTACCATAACTGCTTGCAGGGGAATCAATTTCCTGGGATCACTGAAAATACAGCAGTGCTATTGGTCAGGAGAGGTCAATGATTCCATACTTTATTGTTTAAACAACGTTTCAAGTGTGAGTTACAAAAAGTATATCTCCTCAGGGCAATAACACTCAGGTGGCAGGTATAGAAAATGGGTGGTCTAATGTCGGGATCCCGGCGCACAGTATACCGGCGCCGGAATCCCGACACCCGGCATACCGACACATATTCTCCCGCGTAGGGATCCACGACCCCCCTGGAGGGAGAATAAAATAGCATGGAGCGCCACCGTGCCCACAAGGGGCTCATTTGCGCTCGCCACGCTGTCTGTATGCCGTCGCCGGTATGCTGATCGCCGGGAGCCCGGCCGCCGGCATACCATACTACACCCATAGAAAACAGTGACATCAGTGAGCGGCAGCAAGCTGGGCAGGTCACACGATGACAGGGATATTACAACCTTACTTCTAAAGATGGGACATCGAAAAACACCATCAATGTTACCAATGTGTTTAACATTGGGCCATCAACATCGATGCCACTAAATAATAGAAACCAAAACATTAATGTTTTAAAATTGGGAACATCTGAAGTTATGACTTGAAGGCAGGATCACATCTGCTCAAAAATGTCTTCCTGTGTTTGTGTGTTTTTCCCAACTACTCCCGTCAGGCAGAGGTATATGGGAGTGAGCCAATTGGCATCGGAACAAAACCATCAATTGTGATTAAACATTGCAAAATCACCGTCAATGTCAAAATCATTGAACATGGGAATAAAAACATTGATGATTCCGATGTTTCATTATTTGATTCCCATATCTACTTATGGGCAAATTGAGAAGTGAATTATAATTTAGTTTGGTCACAATTGTCCAATGTTTTTAGATTTGCTCATAATCACTGGCCTCTGAAGCTTAGTTGTGGCGGGCATTCTGACCAACCCTAGGGTTGCTCAGATGCCCAATGTCCGGCGCGATCTTGCCATTGGTGATCCATCTTCGGATGCATGCAGTGGATTTGAGAAGCTGGTGGTGGCCGTTTTATTTCAAAGGACGTATGTGGACGTATGTGAAGATGGCGTCTACAGGGTAGGGAGCGCAGAACTGTCTGCACTCCGGGAGCTCAGCAGTACATGGTGTGGCACTGTGAGGGGCGCCCTGAGCCGGCGTCTTAACCCTACACTGACCAGAAAGCCTGTCGGGGTCCTCCGATATCAGCCAGCAGAAAATCCTCAGGCCAGTATAATCGTGGAAGAGCGGGAAGACAGCGCCATTAAGGGGCGTAGCTTCTCAGAGTGGACCCAGCAGCGTTCAGCGCCATTTTCCTGCCTGCAGACACGCTGCCTGTGAAGAGCAGTCCCTCCAGAGCAACTCCAGCTATCTGTACGGTACCAGGGGGTTGTAGAAGGGGGGGAGGGGCTGTGTATAGACTGTGTCTCCTATTAAGGAACACAGTCAGCGCTGGTTAAGGGTCTCCCTATACCTGTATAGCGCTGTGTGTGGGTTGGCTCCAATCTCTGTGTCTCTGGGGGGGGGGGTTCTGTCTGCCCTGTACCCTGTGTGTATATGGGGTGTGTGGGGTGTGCAAGCAACCATGTCTAGAGACTCTGTCTCATATGCTGCAGAGATATATCTTCTCAGGAAGATCCCATCCCATATAATCAGGATTGCACTGTTGTAGCGCAGATCCCGGGTAGGGAACCGGAGTGGTTAGCCTCTCTTAGGGGGGGCTATTTCTCAGATTTCTGAATAGGTTACAAGGACTGAGCATGCAACTCAGGTATTGCAGTCCTCTATGGCAGTATGGTCCAATACTGCTCCCCCGGGGCCCCCTGCGGTACATTCTCACAAACGTGCTCTTGCCCAAATTACGCAGGATGACACGGATACCGATTCTGACACATCAGAAGGTGATGGGATGTGTCAAGGGGGGCGGCATCATTTGCTAAGGGGGTGCAGTTGATGATTGAGGCCATGCGGGATGTGTTAAATATTTCTGACACACCTCCTGAGCAGGTTGAGGAGGCTTTTTTCACAGACAGTAAGAAAGCCCCTCTCACCTTCCCTGCTTCTAAGGAATTAAATGCCATTTTTGAAAAGGCCTGGGAAACCCTGGAAAAAAAATTCCAGATCCCTAAAAGGGTTCTGGTTGCTTTTTCCCTTCCCGGAGGACGATAGAAAAAAATGGAATCCCTGCCTATGGTTGGCGCCTCTGTTTCCAGGCTTTCAAAACAAGTGGTTTTGCCTGTCCTGGGTTCTACCGCGTTGAAAGACCCGGCAAATCGCAAGGTGGATGCTACGCTCAAATCCATATACAGGGCTTCAGGGGCGATACTGCGGCCTACTGTTGCATGTGCATGGATTTCAAAAGCAATAACAAAGTGGTCAATCACTCTGCAGAAGTAACATACAGGATTCTGCAGGGCTTCTGGTGGAATCCATGAAGGATCTGGGTTTCATGGCTGCGGGGATCTCCTACATGTCCGTCTTGGCTGCACCAATGGTCTGCGGACGCGGAATCCAGGAAAAGTGTTGAGAGCCTACCCTATACAGGTTAGGCTCTGTTTGGGGAGGCGCTGGATGCGTGGATTGCCACAGCTTCAGCGGGTAAGTCTCCTTTTCTCCCCTCAGCTGCACCGGCTACAAAGAAGCCTTTTTCTCCCAACACGTCACAGTCCTTTCGGCCCACTAGGACTAGAAAGAACAAGCCCTCTCACACCTTCTTTAGAGGTGGTCGTGCCAAATCCAAAAAGCCTGCTCCTGCAGGTTCCCAGGACCAAAAGCCTGCTTCTGGTGCCTCAAAATCCTCAGCATGAGGGTGGACCACACAGCCTGGAAGTAGGTCAGGTGGGCGCGAGACTCCGGCATTTCAGCCACGTCTGGGTGTCCTCCGGCCTGGATCCCTGGATCCAGGATATTGTGTCCCGCGGGTGCAGGCTGGAGTTTCAAACTCTCCCACCTCACCGATTCTTCAAATCAGGCTTGCCGGCTTTGCCGGCAGACAGAGCTATTTTACTGGATGCTATCCGAAAATTGGTATTGTCGGAGGTCATTATTCCAGTTCCACCTCATCAGTTGAACAAAGGTTACTATTCAAACCTTTTTGTGGTACCGAAGCCGGATGGTTCGGTCAGGCCAATTCTGAACTTGAAATCATTGAACCCTTATCTCAGGGACTTCAAATTCAAAATGGAGTCTCTGCGAACGGTTATCTCAGGACTGACGGAGGGAGAGTTCCTGGTGTCCCTGGACATCAAATATGCGTACCTTCACATTCCCATTTGGTCGCCGCATCAAGCTTATCTCAGGTTTGCACTGTTAGACGATCACTATCAGCTTCAGGCACTGCCATTTGGTCTCTCCACAGCACCAAGGATCTTCACCAAGGTGATGGCAGAGATGATGGTTCTCCTCCGCAAGCAGGGGGTTAACATAATTCCGTGTCTGGACGACCTGCTTATCAATGGAATCGTCCAGATAAAAGTTGTTAAGATCCATTGCTCTCACGACGCATCTGCTCAAGGAGCACGGGTGGATCCTGAACTTTCCAAAGTCTCATCTGGAGCCGACGAGGAGGCTGTCTTTCCTGGGGATGATCCTCGACACGGAGCTGCAGAGGGTGTTTCTACTGGTGGAGAAAGCGTTGGTGTTTCAAACAATGGTCACAGATGTCTTGAAGCCGGCCCGGGTATCGGTTCATCAGTGCATCCTCCTTCTGGAGAAGATGGTTGCCTCCTACGAGGCTCTGCAGTACGGAAGGTTTCATGCTCGGTCCTTTCAACTGGATCTCTTGGACCAGTGGTCGGGATTTCACCTACATATGCACCAGAGGATACGTTTGTCGCCAAAAGCAAGGATTTCGCTCCTCTGGTGGCTGCAACTACCTCACCTTCTTGAGGGCCGAAGGTTAGGAGTTCAGGACTGGATCCTTCTAACCACGGATGCAATTCTAAGAGGTTGGGGAGCAGTCGCTCAAGGGGAAACCTTCCAAGGAAGGTGGTCAAGTCTGGAATCCCTTCTTCCGATAAACATCCTGGAGCTACAGATGGGTCCTCCGTTATCTTGACTGTTTCTGCGCCTAGACGGAGGTTTAGTCACGCCTAGGCGATAGCTTAGGTTGCTGAGTTTAATAACGGACAGGTGCGTTGAGGCGCGACCAGATACTCAGCATGCAATACACATCTCCACCACTGGGTGGCTAATGCTCCACTAATCCAGTATTTTAGATCGAATAGTGGCGGATTGATCTACAAGCTCTGGAAAATGATCAATGATGACTGTAATGTTAATAGATGGTGACCAATGGTCAGACGGAGAGAGTTAAAAAAATAAATATATAGTTTATACAGACACAAACGAACATGTTAAAACACTTGTGTATGCAGACGCAAGATTGTGTATGCAGACGCAACTAATGTGTGAAAGGAATAATGTAGCTCATTGACTGTATGTACAGTGCCCTAAATACCGTGCTTTTGAAATACATGTATGAGCGTACGAGTCCCCTAAGGCATAAACCAACACCAATGGGAAGGAATCGCTCTTTGCAATACTTTTACACATGAACTTGTGAATCTTCCATGAAGCGTCGTGGGCTAGCGATGACGGCTCCCGCCTCCCATGCTGAGAGTCCCAGGTTCGATTTCCAAAGTGCCAACATTTTTTTTAATGTGTTCCCGTGAAATTCACTTTATTTTTTTTTCTTTGTTATACATTCAATGGAAGGGTGCACACAGGTTTCACATAAATCAGAGTAAATCAGCAGGAGCGACTCATTCCGCTATATACAATACACAGTGGTAATGAGTATTAATTAGTGTATTCTGACGCAACTAACTGAGCAACACAGTATTGTAGATCGTCGGCGTTTGTGTATTGTACCTGACCTGAACTCCCTCCCTGTCTACTGCAAGAACTGTGCAGGCTCCCAGGGGGAAGGGCAATGGGGGTAGGGGGAGGCGGTGGAAAATATTGTGCTTTTGAAATACATGTATGAGCGTCCGAGTCCCCTAAGGCATAAACCAACACCAATGGGAAGGAAGTACCAACCTTTTTTTTTAATGTGTTCCCGTGAAATTCACTTTATTTTTTTTTCTTTGTTATACATTCAATGGAAGGGTGCACACAGGTTTCACATAAATCAGAGTAAATCAGCAGGAGCGACTCATTCCGCTATATACAATACACAGTGGTAATGAGTATTAATTAGTGTATTCTGACGCAACTAACTGAGCAACACAGTATTGTAGATCGTCGGCGTTTGTGTATTGTACCTGACCTGAACTCCCTCCCTGTCTACTGCAAGAACTGTGCAGGCTCCCAGGGGGAAGGGCAATGGGGGTAGGGGGAGGCGGTGGAAAATATTGTGCTTTTGAAATACATGTATGAGCGTCCGAGTCCCCTAAGGCATAAACCAACACCAATGGGAAGGAAGTACCAACCTTTTTTTTTTATGTGTTCCCGTGACATTCACTTTATTATTATTTTTTCTTTGCTATACATTCAATGGAAGGGTGCACACAGGTTTCACATAAATCAGAGTAAATCTGCAGGAGCGACTCATTCCGCTATATACAATACACACCGGTAATGAGTATAAATTAGTGTATTCTAATGCAACTAACTGAGCAACACAGTACTGTAGATCGTCGGCGTTTGTGTATTGTACCTGACCTGAACTCCCTCCCTGTCTACTGCATGACCTGTTCAGGCTCCCAGGGGGGAAGGGCGATGGGGGTAGGCGGTGGAAAATACCGTGCTTTTGAAATACATTTACTGTATGAGCATCCAAGTCCCCTAAGGCATAAACCAACACCAATGAGAAGGAATCGCTCTTTGCAGTTTACAACGGCCTTCTTCAAGCGGCACACCTTCTACAGGATCGGGCTGTTCAGGTGCAGTCGGACAACGTGACCAAAGTGGCCTACATAAACCGACAAGGTGCAACGAAGAGCAGGGCTGCAATGTCAGAGGTGACAAGGATCCTCCTCTGGGCAGAAAGGCACGCTGTAGCGATGTCAGCAATCTTCATTCCGGGAGTAGACAACTGGGAAGCGGACTTCCTCAGCAGACACGATCTCCATCCAGGAGAGTGGGGCCTCCACCCGGAGGTGTTCGAGGAGGTAATCGGTTGGTGGGGGGTTCCTCACATAGACATGATGGCCTCCCGCCTCAACAAGAAGCTGAAGAGGTACTATTCCAGGTCGAGAGACCCACAGGCAGTGGCGGGGGATGCACTAGTAACGCCGTGGGTGTTCACGTCAGTGTATGTGTTCCCTCCACTTCCTCTTTTCCCAAGACTACTACAACTTGTAAAAAGAACAAGGGTTCTGGCAATCCTCATTGCTCCGGACTGGCCAAGGAGGGCTTGGTACGCGGATCTGCTGGATCTACTGCTGGAAGATCCAAGGCCTCTGCCTCTTCTGGAGGATCTTCTACTACAGGGGGCGTTCACTTATCAAGACTTACCATGGCTACGTTTGATGGCACGGCAGTTGAGTGCCAGATCTTAGCTCGGAAAGGTATTCCGAGCGAGGTTATTCCTACCCTGATACAGGCTAGGAAGGGGGTAACGTCTAAACATTACCATCAAATTTGGAAAAAGTATGTGTCTTGGTGTGAATCCAAGAAGTTTCCTGCGGTGGAGTTTCAACTTGGATGGTTTCTCCTTTTCCTACAAGCAGGTGTGGATTTAGGCCTGAGATTGGGCTCCATCAAGGTCCAGATTTCGGCCTTATCCATTTTCTTCCAGAAACAACTGGCTATCCTCCCTGAGGTTCAGACCTTTTTGAAAGGGGTTCTGCACATCCAGCCCCCTTTTGTGGCGCCAGCGGCACCATGGGATCTTGATGTGGTGTTGCAGTTCCTGCAATCGGATTGGTTTGATCGTCTACAGGAGGCTGAAATCAAGTTTCTCACATGCAATGCGGTAACTTTGTTGGCCTTGGCTTCTGCTCGACGTGTGTCGGAATTGGGGGCTTTGTCCTGTAAAAGTCCCTATCTGGTCTTCCATGAAGATAGGGCGCTTTTCATATCAACCAACCTATTGTGGTGCCAGTGGCTACTGACTCCTCAATTGCTTCAAAGGCCTTGGATGTTGTGAGGACTTTGAAGATTTATGTGAAGAGGACTTCTCGTCTCAGGAAATCTGACTCTCTGTTTGTCCTATATGATCCAAAGAAAATTGGGTGTCTTGCTTCTAAGCAGTCTATTTCTCGCTGGATCAGGTTCACCATCCAGCATGCCTATTCTACGGCAGGATTGCCGTGTCCAAAATCGGTTAAGGCCCACTCTACTCGTAAAATGGGTTCTTCCTTCGAGGCTGCCCGGGGTGTCTCGGCCTTACAGCTTTGCCGAGCAGCTACTTTGTCTAGTTCAAACACGTTTGCTAAGTTTTACAAGTTCGATACTTTGGCCTCTGATGACCTCAAGTTTGGTCAAGCAGTTCTGCAGGAGCCTGCGCGCTCTCCCTCCCGTTCTGGGAGCTTTGGTACATCCCCATGGTACTAATATGGACCCCAGCATCCTCTAGGACGTAAGAGAAAATAGGATTTTAATTACCTACCGGTAAATCCTTTTCTCGTAGTCCGTAGAGGATGCTGGGCGCCCACCCAGCGCTTCTTTATCCTGCAGTGGTTATTTGGTTTAGTACTACCTGGTTCCTAGGTAAGTTCTGTGTTCGTTCCTGTTTCAGTACTGTTTCAGCTGTTGCTGAGTTCTCTGGCCTGTTGGCCGGATTTGCTTTGTTGTGTGAGCTGGTATGAATCTCGCCACTATCTGTGTATTTCCTTCTCTCGAAGTATGTCGTCTCCTCGGGCACAGTTTCTAGACTGAGTCTGGTAGGAGGGGCATAGAGGGAGGAGCCAGCCCACACTGTTAAACTCTTAAAGTGCCAATGGCTCCTGGTGGACCCGTCTATACCCCATGGTACTAATATGGACCCCAGCATCCTCTACGGACTACGAGAAAAGGATTTATCGGTAGGTAATTAAAATCCTATTTTTAACCGCATACCCCCGTGCCCTATCCCTGGGGCCGACGATGTTCTGGCCCCGGGATTCCGAGTGGTGTCGGGATTCCGGTGTCAGTCACATGACTGCCGGCATCCTGACTACCAGGATGCTGCACCCACTGTGTGAAAATCCCTCTCTCACACAACATTTCTTTCCTTTAGCCCCCACCACTTCATCTCTGTAGGCAGTTTATCACAATCCCAAACCATCTTCTCAACATCTGTAGCCTATATTAAACAGTAACCGCTCCTTCACACAGTTCATGCCATATTAACACTTATCATCCTTCTGTACTTCTGACCACCAAAGTAACGTTATTCAGAGGTGGATCTGAGAAGATACAGTCTGCCAGTGATACAACAATACGAGTCACCGGAGGCCACTGTGATGGTTTTACAGATGTTCAAGTTGCCAAAAGCAATAACCATTCATGTTAAAATAAGAAATTGCTCTTATAATATTACAGTTAATTATTTTGGCCTTATATGTTAATTAAATAGTGCTTCTTTCCTGTCTTTGCTATCTTAAAAATGTATTGCCCCTATTTATATCTAAAAAATATAAAATGCACCATGGAAACATGCACCAGCCTTGCGCTAGGCTGCGCCCCGAGCGGTTCAGCGTTTGTGTGCACAGCCACTTTCAGAGACACACCGACGACACATAATCAGTGCTGTAGATAGGATTCCCAGGCCCTGGTAATGAAAGGGGGCGTGGTCTCACCATGGAGGGGTGGCCAACCTCCTTTTAAAAAATAAATGTAGGACATACTTTTTATGTGCCGTGAAGAGGCGCTGCTTTGCAGGAGGAGAGCCGGGGTCAGATCCAGAGTGGGGCACGATCAGTGCGGTAGCATGAGGATGGTGCCTCTCCAGCCCAGTGTCATACTGCAGTGCTGACCCTGTCGGCACATCTAAATAGTCACCTCTCAGTCACCGCCCAATATATTTCTAATACATTTCAGAGGCAATGTACTGTAACACTGTGCACAGACAATCGGGAGGTCTTAGATGCATGCGCAGTACAAAAACATTGCACCACTGTGTCCGACATCAGCAGGGTGTATGGCCCTTAATCTGACATAAATGATCCGACTGCAGCTTGTTTCAAAGAGCTCTTGAATTAAAATGAGGTACTGTAGTTTGGCAAAGTAATAGTCAGGCAGCCAATCAGGGCATCCCTTGCTCCTGTGGCTTTCGCTCAGACATGGTAAGGAATTAGGGCTAGATTTATCACGCCTTGGAGAGTGATAAATTGCACGGTAATAAAGTACCAACCAATCAGCTCCTAACTGCCATGTCACAGGTTGTGTTTGAAAAATGACAGTTAGGAGCTGATTATTTGGTACTTTATCATTGCACAACTTATCACTCTCCCAGGCGTGATAAATCTGGGCCTTAATTTGGAAGAGTCCAACAATATAAATGCACAAGCTGAGACTTGTGCAATATATACCTATAGAATCAGGTAACTCTTCCCTCCATAAAGCTATATTTACAGTAAGTATAAACCTAATAATGCAGAATTTGAACAACATTTTGCAATACCTAATGTTTACCTTCCATTCTAACGATTGCTCCTGATTGCCTTATTAATTACTGTGTTTCAGATCTCCCGTCAAATTGACTGTAAATGAATACTCACTGTGGTATCAGTCCCACTGAGGATTTGTGATCAGGTTATGATAGAAAATTACCACAAGAATTTTAATGGTAATTATTTTAATTTCTCTAAAGACAAAAGTGTTTGTTGTTTTTTTAAAAACAATAATAAGCCCCAAAGGTCTAATTAATTTAACACTTAAATGTTACAATTAATACGTGACTTTGTGATTGATTGCTCACTGTGGTGCTCATTAACAGAACATACACATCTTTTGGTCTCTTGTTACTCCCATCCTCGTATTGTCCTAAGCTTAGACTTTTATTAAACTGTGAATGAGAAAGTCAGGAGTAAGATATTAGTATCATTCTACACTACTGCATAATTATACATAAAACAGGTTCCACAAATGCTATAATACAATTAAACTAGCTGGCATAGGGCTATTTCACACTGGCCGGCTTTGAGTGGACGGCAAAAAGCCATCAGTTTTTCTACCGTGTTTTGTGACCTTGTACGGCTTCTCCCTGCCCACAAGTCTCCACACACAAGAAGAGGTTGACATAACAGCGAGCACTCAGAATTAGAGATGAGCGGGTCTGGTTCTCCAAGAACCTGACCCACCCAAAATTCACATTTCGAGTCCGGCCTGGGGTTTTCCACCAGACACAGATCCCAAAATGAGGCAAAACATCATCCCACTGTCGGATTCTCATGGGTTTTGGATTCTATAAAGGTCCCCGGTGATCGGCACCATCTTTACTCCGGCTGTGGATAGTGTACTGGACAGAAGTGTCCGTCTCAGTACTATTCTGTCTGGCATGGGGCGGGTGTCTGCTGTATCTAAAGAGGTGCTTGTCTGCTGTATCAGTCCAGGGGTGCTCTGTTTGCTGTATCAGTCTAGGGGTGCTCTGTCTGCTGTATCTGAAAGGGGTGATCTGTCCGACCATCGAGGGGCTCCACGCCAGTGTCAAATTACAATAATAAAAGCTAAAAAAAAAAAACTAAGGTGGAGCAGAGGTCGTTATTGGACAACTAAAAGGGGCAGCACTACGGGAAGTCAGACCCTGGTCTGATGAGGAATGAAAGACAGCCGACGTCATCTTGAATAAGTTGCCTGGTATTTTCAATCTACAGACAATTGCAGAGTTAAAGGGTTGTCTGTACGCCCAGAGGCAGCAACCAAATAAATCCCTTCGGGAGTTCACCCTGAGGTTGCAAGAAGCCACGCAGAAAGTACAGGCCAGAGATCCCCGGGAAGGTGAGCAAGCGGATGAGACTATGATTAACCTAGTTATAGAAGGAGCAAAAGGGGAAGTGACAAGAGCCCAGTTGCAGATGTGGAGGCTCCAAACCCCTATCTGCACCTTCTGTGAGTTCAAGGAGGCTATGATGGACATCTTGGGACTGAACAAAAACACAGATGGAGAGTATGTAGTGGTGTTAGGACCATCTGAGGGTGGTATGCCTGGGAAGTCTCTGCTAAGCCCAATGGCCGAACCCTTTATCTCTAGAGGGACTGTCATTCAACAATCACAGTCTGGTCCAGACCAAATTGGAGTCCTCACCAGTGTCGTCAATGAGATGATGAAGGAGCTGAAAGAAATACGGCTGGAACAGGCCGAAGCAAAGCGCAAAGGTTGGCGCCAGGAAAAAGGCAGAAGAGGATGACAATGGTGGGATGTGCCACGAGAATCTGGGCGACGCCCCATGGACCACTTTGACGCTCAAGGAAGGCCTATATGTAGGCGTTGTAAACAGAGTGGGCACATCGAAAGGAAGTGTCCCAATGATCCTTTAAACGACCCAACCCCACAGGTGAGGGACCGACCCTCAGGAGGAGACACACCAGTAGGTCCATCGAAAACGGGGTGGTGGCCTCGATATGACGATATGAGAGTGTCCCCACCTGAAGATTCAAGTTAATGGGGTGGAGGTGTCTGCTCTTCTGGACACTGGCTCCCAGGTGACAATGATCCAGCTTGCAGAGTTTCAGAGACACTGGGACGAATCAGAGATTGTGACCCCACCAAACACCTGGTTACACCTATTGGCCAGTAATGGACAGCAAATCAAGTTCCGCGGCTATTGGGAGGCTGATCTAACTATCGGCAAGGCTAAACTGAAACGACAAGGGTGTCTGGTCACCACTACGTACAACAAATATCTCCCCTCGGTCATCTTAGGGATGAATGTCCTAAAGAATTTCCCTGGTGAATTAGTGGAAGCTCTTAAATTGGAAATGCGGTGTGCAGCCCCGACGGACAGTCAGGTTGCTCGTGAGGCAGAAGAGGTTCACTAATGCAAGGGGAGAAGTTGGAAAGGCGAGAATCACTGATCAACAGCATGTTATCCTTCGACCCAATTCTGAGCACTTGGGGGGTAATTCCAAGTTGATCGCAGCAGGAATTTTGTTAGCAATTGGGCAAAACCATGTGCACTGCAGGAGAGGCAGATTTAACATGTGCAGAGAGAGTTAGATTTGGGTGTGGTGTGTTCAATCTGCAATCTAATTTGCAGTGTAAAAATAAAGCAGCCAGTATTTACCCTGCACAGAAACAAAATAACCCACCCAAATCTAACTCTTTCTGCACATGTTGTATCTGCCTCCCCTGCAGTGCACATGGTTTTGCCCAACTGCTAACAAAGTTCCTGCTGCGATCAATTTGGAATTACCCCCACGGTGTGGTGCAAGGCCCGGATCGGCCCTGGGGGGCGAGATTATGAGGCAGTCCTAGAACCCTGCGACTTCGATGGACAGCAGCCATTCACGGTGGCATGAACACTGGCTAAAGTGACACGTGGAAGAGTACCCGTCCGGATATTAAATCCACACAGCTATCCAGTCCGATTGTTTCGACATTGCCCGGTGGCTAGAGTAGTTATGGTCGATTTTCAAGATTTGTGAAGCTCTACCTAAGACCCAACTGGAAGTGGTGGCCGGTCAAACCAGTATGTCCACTAGTGAGACTCCGTGGTGGAGTAAAGTACAGATTGGCGATTCAGACACTCCAGAGAGTCAGTGTGAGGGCATACTACAGGTTGTGCGCAAGAATGCTGAAGCCTTTAGTCAGTACCCATCGAACTTTGGGAAGGCTGAAGGAGTCCAGCACCATATACCCACTGGAACCAATCCCCCAGTTAAGGAGAGACACAGGTCTCTACCACCAACCATGTACCAACTGGTGAGGACCATGATAAATGACATGAAGGAAGTCGGTGTGATATGTGAAAACCATAGCCCAAGGGCAGCACCATTAATAATTGTGCGGAAGAAGGATGCAGCCTCAGATTCTGCATCGATTATCGGAAATTGAATGCGGTGACGCACAAAGATGCCTACCCACTGCCACGAATAGAGGAATCGTTGACAGTGTTAAAGATGGCTCAGTATTTCTCAACTCTTGACCTGACAAGCGGATACTGGCAGATCCCAATGGCTCCAGAAGACCGGGAGAAGACCGCATTCACAACTCCCATGGGTCTGTTCGAGTTCGACCGGATGCCGTTCTGGCTTTGCAGTGCTCCTGCCACCTTCCAGCGGATCATGGAGCACTGGTTGGGGCACAGGAACTTTGAGATGGTCCTGCTATATCTTGATGATGTCATCATATTCTCAAAGTCCTACAACGAGCACTTAAAACACCTGGAGGAGGTTGAGGCCGTCTAAGTGACACCTCTTGAAACCAAGTGTGCAGTACCTGGGGCACAAGTTAGTGCAGAAGGCATGAAGCCCGACCCGGAGAAGATACGGGTGGTGCGTGACTGGCCTGTACTCCGTACAGTGAAGGACGTCCACAGCTTTCTCGGCTTCATTGGATATTACCGATGCTTCATCCATTTTGCAAATGCATCGGCACCACTCCTTGAGCTACTACATGGCAAATCAGGACAGGAGAGGTGGAGTACTGACCTGGTCGCATGGGCAGAGAGCAACAGAACGCTTTTGAGAGACTGACATCACCTTTAACGGAAGCCCCAATCCTCGCCTACCTGGATTATGAAAAGCTGTTCCAGGTGTACACCGATGCCAGCCACTGTGGACTGGGAGCTGTACTCTCCCAAATACAGGACAGTCGTGAGAGGGTCATAGCATACACCAGCATAGGTCTAAGGAAGACCGAAAGAAACAACAAAAACTACAGTACCTTTAAGCTGGTGCTCCTTGCCCTCATTTGGGCTGTCACCGAAAAATTCAAGAATTATCTGACAGTCACACCCTTCGTGATCTTCACAGACAACAATCCGTTGGCAGTTGGCACACGTCCTCTGCCCATCTCGGAGCGCTGGAGCAAAGATGGATGGCACGTCTTGCCAACTTCAGATATACAGTGTCTTACCGGAGTGGCAAGTCAAATAGAAATGCCAATGCCTTGTCTCGCCTCCCAACCACCGATATCGCGGAAGAAGAAAGGGATTGGACTGAAGACATTGAGACCCCTGGGTTCAGGCCTTCAAGGAAACAAAAGCAAGTCGTTACTTCAGACCCCGTTGCCGTCACTAGAGACCTCAGATCTGATACACCTTCGTGTGACACTCCCAGAATCGACTGGGACCAAGTACAGAGAACCAGCCCCGTGATACAAAGTTTGATAAACCTTATTCGCAAAGAGCGACTAACCAAGTCACAAAAAGCCAATGCTGACCCTGAATTGGTCAAACTGTTACGCCACCGAGATCGGATTAGCCTCCAACAGGGCCTTGTCGTCCGCACCAGCCTTGATCCCAGTACCCACCAGCCCATCTCTCAAATTGTAGTGCCTAGACAGCAAGCTGATCTGTTAATTACCGCTTACCACAACCAGTCGGGACACTTTGGGACCCAGAAGACGGAGGCGGTACTACGACAGAAATTCTTCTGGATCGGAATGAGATCTGACGTCGACAAGTGGTGTCATAATTGTGTGACATGTAGCCTAAAGAGACCAGCTGACTCTTCCCAAAAAGACCCTCTGCATCTGATACAAAGCTCCCGCCCACTTGAACTTGTTGCTTTGGATCATGTGAAGCTTGAGCATAGCTCCGCTGGGTTCCAGTATGCACTGACCATCACGGACCACTACAGTAAATTCTTGGTGGTAGCACCAACTGCGAACTACCGCCTACCACCCGCAGGGAAATGGCTTATGCCAGAGAGCCAGCCAAACTGTGATTGGGATGCTCCAGAGTATCTCAGCAGAGAGAGGTACACAGTGGCCTCACCTTCTACCTGAACTGTCATATCTCTACAATAATACGGAACACTGCTCTACGGGATTCACCCCTTTCTATTTAATGTTTAGGAGACAGGGCAAACTCCCCAGAGACTTGGAATTGACACCAACGCTGAGTGAACCTGACACCATGCAGACTGACTTGGGTGGAAGAGCATCAGCATCGGATAGAGACTGCTCGGCAGCTTGTTGAAAAAAGGATGGAAACTGTGCATCACCGTCAGGAGAGGAACTACAATTCTGATGCCTGGCCAATGCCCCTTCAGATAGGAGATAGAGTCTGGAAATGGAAGAATCACTGGTCAAGTAAGCTAGATGCCATGTGGGAGAATTTTCCCTACATTGTTGTCAGAGTTCCAGCTGATGGACTATATACTTACCAAATCCAAAGACCAGACGGTCATCTCAGTACCGTGTCCTGTGACCAATTGAAGCTCTACACCGTTGAAATCCCAGCAGTGGAGAATGACTTACCTCTAGCAGAAGGGCGGAAAAGCCCAGGGGGCATTCCATTTCATGACCCCATAGAGCTCTTGCTATTCATGAATGGCACGACTCCGAGCTCAGTGAATCAAGTGACCCCAGAGCCCAGGGTAGAGATACCTACTGAATTTGATGACCCCCCTTGTATTGCAAATGACCACGCTGAAGGGGTGCTTACTCCAGCAACGAAGAGGCCAGAATGCAGTACTAGAGGCACATTACCTCTAAGGTACCGTGATTTAAATATGTTGTTATTATTTGTTAATTGCTGTACTTGTAAATATGTACCCATGAGAAATGTATGTAATATGTGTAACTACTTTGAGTACACTGCTTATGCTTGCTGTTGTTATGCCATATCAAATACTTGAACACGAATCTGCAGGACTGTAGTTCAGGACTCTTGAATGTTGGCAATGTTGCGTGAGGACACGCAGTGTTTTAGCAGGCAGGTATGTGGCACCCCACTGATTACAGCTGACAAACCAGCCCAAGAAAGGGTTAATGCAGTTTACAGCCAGCAGCCCAGGGGCTGCAGGTTATATACAATGTTGTTAGCTGAAGAACTCCTGACCTGCAGCTGATTGGGTGTCCTCAGGGCGGGAAGCCCAGATTTGGAATGTTAACCTGGAGACAGAATTTTGCCCTGGTTTAGAGGAGGGCTGAGTATAGCTCCTGCACAGGGCTGGAACTGAAGTGTGTGAGGTGCCAAGAGTACAGAGGAGCAGAGCGGCAGTGGAGCAGTACATAAGGAGCTCTGTGCTTTGAGAGGGCCCTGGGCTGCTAGAGAGTAAAGTGAGCAGTGATCACAGCAGTGGTCGGGATCAGAGGGACACGCTCTGAGCAGAAGCAGCTAGGGGGTGAGACGGAGGCATATATAACGGAGCCATGCAAAAGGAGCTACGTGTCGTGTGAAGAGACACGGACAGTGACACCCTGATCGGTGGCCAGAGAGAGAGAGGCACATGAGGTAATCACAGACACCCTAGTCACTCCCAACACTGCAGACCAGACTGACCGCAGATTAGTGGAAAAGGAGCAGGTAGCTGGATTTAGCATCACACAACACCTGAACATTAGGGAGCATCCAGCTTGTCAGCACACAGAGATCCCCTGTCAGGATAGTCTTGAAATTTCACAGTCACTCTCATCCTTTACAGTTTTTGCCCAGCCCATCCAGGAGGCAGGAACCCGACATCTTTAAGGCTCACTCAGGAATGCTTTGTGATTCAGCATATAAACTGTACCTGCATGCTGCCTAATAGCCTGTAGCGAGGGAGGGAGCAGGATTTATACTTTTCAATGATAAAGTGTACCAGACGGCCTCAGAGGACTGTACCCTTTGAGCCCAACAGTTATTACAACAGGGACCCCGGAAGTAGGGTCAGCTTTACCCCAAAGGAAGTGAAAGTATGTTACTTGCTGCTTTTCATACTGTCAGTAAAGTCCTTTCTAAGTGTATCCGTCAGGACCTGAATTACCTTCAGCCTGTTTAATAACAGCATAGTGAGAAAGTACTGTGCTTTTGTTGCTTCTACTGAGGAATGGAACTGCATGATTTCTAATACACTGAATCATTCCCATTGATCACTGCTCCTGCTTATTGAAGTGTGACTGTTATAAATTGTGTTTCCACCTATAACCTGTACATACATTCTGCATGATTACTGCTTGCATAGTGATTGAACTGCATCATCTTCTGCTAATAACAGTATTCAGCTCAGAGCCGGATTAAGGGAGGTGCCCAGGGGGTCAGTACCCCGGGCCCCCTGTCTTAAGGGGCCCCCGGCCGGAGCTCTGCTGCTGAGGCAGAAGGGATCCACGCTGCCGGGGGAGGAGTGCAGCTGTGCATGCGGCTTCCTCCCCCATTCTCTTGGGCAGCACGGTCAGGGACTGAGTCAAGCAATCTCCAGCCTCTGCCGCCAGCAGCATCTCTCCTGGCAGAAGTGTAGGCGGGAGATTGCTTAACTCAGTCCCGAGAGGAGGGGGGAGGAAGCCGCATGCACAGCCGCACTCCTCCCCATGCAGCGTGGATTCCTCCTGCCCCGGCAGCCTGGTGTCGTCTCTTCTCCCCCTGCTGCAGCACGGCTCCCGTTGCCTGTGACCGGGGGAGGTGAACAGCCGGGGCTGGGGTGGTGGTGGTAGGGGGGTGTTGCTGGTGGTCAGCGGGGGGCTCTCCTGTCTTGGGTACCCTGGGCCCCCCGAGGGCTTAATCCGGCCCTGATTCAGCTATCTGTGAATGTGGACCAGAACTGTGCTGTTATACCCATCCATTTAACTCATTGCACAACTGCAGGCTCACCGTTGCACTGTCTGCATTTGCAGCTATCACACTGAGGGATTTCGCTTCATTATTGTGACTGCGTTTCATGCTTACTTCTGCATTTGTTTAGAGAACTACTGTATATCCTACAGCTCCTTAACCTTAAGTACTGGTTCCCCAGGTACTGGACAGGACCACAATGAGTTTCAGACTGCCACCTAATGGACATTCAACGTATTGCTAAGGGGTTAATTTCAGGGCTTCATAGTGAACTGTCGTAAAATATTGCTCCATCTGCTTTACATGAATGGTATTTGCTGTGCTCTCGGATATTCATTTATTCTGATGCCTCATGTGTCTATTATAATTGATGCCTAACACGTAAAGTGATTGTATTGCTTACTGAACAGTAAATTGTTATATTTTGCTGAAAATTAACCCAAGTTACAGCTATAGCGTTGACTACCCTTTTCCCCTGTTCAATAAATTAATTGTCACCGTCCTTCAGCCTGAGGGATTCCCTGGGGTATTCTCCATCCTTCTGCCTTTAGTTCCAGCAGTGAGATTCGGGTGAAGCAGACGATTGCAGCAGAAGAACCAGGTACGTCCGCCGACATTTGCACCTGTACTGACACTCTACCCTACTTACCTGTTATTAGATCAGAATGCAGCCAGACTGACCCCAAAGACCATATATATACAGGAGGTCACATACAATTTGTCACGATTCGGGTATCTGGACGCTATTTCTTACCCATCAGATGCCTCCTAAGGCTGGCTCAGCGCTCCAGGACCGGATCCCATCTGTTATCCTGATGTGTACATTCCTGTATCCTCTCCTGTCACTCTGGGACGCTGTCACAGTAAACGCCATATTACACCTGGCATGGCGTCTCCCGCGGCCTCCGCCGCCGTCCCTGAACTTCTGCATGCAGAGTGTCTGAGTGGCGATTACGTCAGCCGCGGCCTCCGCTGTGTCCGCGTGGTTGGATGTGCATCTGTCAGCCTGGCGCCTCCTGTCTCCGGTGGCCGGCGCCGCCATTACTGTTTTCATTACCACATGGATTACAAACCAAACTTCCCTCCAAGTGTCTGCATGGGCGCAGCCATCTTGGATTCTGTCAGCTGATCATTTCCACCAATCTGTTCTCAGTATTGATAATCTGCATAATTGCCTAGCCAATCCCTTCCTTGCTGCAGGTATAAATACACTGTGCCTGAGCAAGGAAGGCGTCAGTGCTTTGGTTGTCAAACCTAGTTCCTGTTTGTCTCTCTCCTGTGATTGTCTTCCAGGTTCCAGCTCCTGTCTCAAGACTTCCACCATAGAGACCCGCACCAGCATTCCACCTGCGGTGTAGCCTGACTCTCCAATCCATTGTGGATTCATCTGTTTCCAGCTACAACATTACCTGCTTCCAGCTCAGCTTCCAGCAGAGTACAGCTTCCCTTAAAGGGCCGGTGTCCTTTCTACACTTTACCACTCTCCACCGGTATTATTATTTCTCCGCTCTCAAGTTCTACATTTCAGTTCATATTTCATCGCTCCCAAGTTCATTTATTATTTAACTGGTTCCAGCCAGTATCCACTCCGTGCTAACAACAGTCTGGTTCCAGCCAGTATCCACAGCAGCTGTTTTATCTTCAGCAACCCAGCTTTTCCTGGAACACCAGCTGGCATAATCCTGGGTTATCTCCATTGCTACAGTCGGGCCTGGTAAGGACTTTCCATCTAGAAGATCATAAGAACTATCTCACACTACCAGTGCCCTGTGGCTCCTGCCATCCTGTAGTACCCAGGAACTGTATTTATTCTTTGCTGACTTTTACGTTTTCTTTTACTGCTGCTGTGTTGCGGAGTTGTCATAATAAACATCATTGACTTTTATCCAAGTTGTCGTGGTCACGCCTTCGGGCAATTATTATTCATGTTACTTACATGTCCAGGGGTCTGATACAACCTCCCAGGTTCCGGTACATCTCAGCCCCTACAACTGAGGCTGCCTCCCGTCAGCTCAGGCCCTCAGTTGTGACAGTAAGCACTGACCTAATGAATCCAGCCGGAGACCAGGATCAAGCGGCCAGGCCGATGCAAGAACTGGCAGCCCGACTAGAACATCAGGAGGCTGCACAGGGCCACATCATCCGCTGTCTCCAGGATCTCTCTACTCGGCTGGATGGGATTCAGACAACTCTCCGTGGATCAGGCGCGTCTGGTGCGTCAACCACAGTGACTCCAGCTATAACCCCACCCACCTTACCCATTTCTGCTCCACGTCTTCATCTTCCAACGCCAGCAAAATTTGACGGATCTCCAAGATTCTGCAGGGGATTTCTCAACCAGTGTGAGATTCAGTTTGAGCTACAACCTGGCAATTTTCCCAGTGACCGTACAAAAATTGCCTACATTATTTCTCTTCTCAGTGGCTCAGCCCTTGATTGGGCATCACCGTTATGGGAGAGGTCCGACACCCTGCTATCTTCCTACACTGCCTTCATGTCAACATTCAGGCGCATCTTCGATGAGCCAGGCCGGGTAACCTCAGCTTCATCCAAGATTCTCCGTTTACGCCAGGGGTCACGTACTGTAGGACAATATCTGATACAGTTCCAGATCCTGGCATCCGAACTGGCATGGAACGACGAGGCCCTGTATGCTGCATTCTGGCATGGCTTATCTGAGCGTATTAAAGATGAGTTAGCTACCAGAGACTTACCTTCTAAGTTAGATGAGCTAATCTCACTCTGCACGAAAGTTGATTTACGTTTCAGAGAGAGAGCAACTGAGCGTGGAAGATCATCTGCTCCAAAATCTTCTGCTCCTCCTCCTCGTCAACTGTCACCATCTAAAGATGAGCCCATGCAACTTGGCCGTTCCCGTTTAACTCCTGCTGAGCGCCGAAGACGTCTCTCCAAGTTTCTCTGTCTCTATTGTGCAGCTCCGTCTCACACCATTAATGCCTGTCCCAAACGTCCGGGAAACTCCAAATCCTAGCTCGCCAAGGAGAGGGCCAGCTAGGAGTAATGATCTCCTCTCCATCTCCTCAAGATTGTAATCTCCCAGTCTCGCTTCAAGTTGCTCAACGTTATCGGAACGTCATTGCCCTCCTTGATTCCGGAGCAGCTGGGAACTTTATTACCGAAGCCTATGTTAAACGGTGGTCCCTACCCACCGAGAGACTTCCTTCGTCCATTTCTTTAACTGCCGTGGATGGCAGCAAAATTTTTGATGCAGTTATTTCTTTAAGGACTCTACCAGTTCGTCTGAGAGTGGGAGTTCTTCATTCCGAACTTATTTCTTTTTTAGTGATTCCAAGAGCCACACATCCTGTGGTCCTGGGCCTTCCATGGCTCCGTCTTCACAATCCTACAATTGATTGGACGACTACGCAAATCCTGGCATGGGGTTCCTCCTGTGCTGAGACATGTTTGTTTAAAGTATTGCCTGTCTGTTCTTCCTCCCCCAGGTCGTCTGATGTTCCACCTCCTCCATATCAAGATTTCACGGATGTGTTCAGTAAAGCTTCTGCTGATATCCTTCCTCCTCATAGAGAATGGGACTGTCCGATTGATCTCGTTCCAGGGAAGGTTCCACCTCGAGGCCGAACTTATCCGTTGTCTCTGCCTGAGACGCATTCTATGGAGGAATATATTAAAGAGAACCTAGCAAAGGGGTTCATTCGACCTTCTTCTTCTCCAGCCGGCGCAGGCTTCTTTTTTGTAAAAAAGAAAGATGGTGGTCTGCGGCCGTGCATCGACTACAGAGGTTTGAACGACATTACCATCAAGAACCGTTATCCTTTACCCCTGATTACTGAGCTCTTTGACAGAGTTAGCGGAGCTACCATCTTTACAAAGCTGGACTTGCGAGGTGCATACAATCTCATCCGGATCCGTGAGGGTGACGAGTGGAAGACCGCCTTTAACACCCGTGACGGACATTATGAGTACCTCGTCATGCCCTTCGGATTGAGCAATGCTCCAGCTGTCTTCCAGCATTTTGTCAATGAGATCTTCAGAGACATTCTATACCGTCATGTCGTGGTCTATCTAGACGATATCCTCATTTTTGCCAACGATTTAGAGGAACATCGTTTTTGGGTTAAAGAGGTTCTGTCCCGTCTCCGTGTCAATCATCTCTATTGCAAATTAGAAAAATGCGTCTTTGAAGTCAAGTCCATTCCGTTTCTAGGGTACATTGTGTCCGGTTCCGGACTAGAGATGGATCCTGAGAAACTACAAGCAATCCAAAATTGGCCGGTACCCTTAACCCTCAAAGGGGTCCAGAGGTTCTTAGGGTTCGCCAACTATTACCGAAAGTTTATACGAGACTTTTCCACCATTGTGGCGCCTATTACTGCTTTCACTAAGAAGGGTGCTAACCCGTCCAAGTGGTCTGAAGAAGCCATGCAAGCATTTCATCTTTTAAAACAAAGGTTCATCTCTGCGCCTGTTCTGAAACAGCCTGACATCGACTCTCCTTTCATCTTAGAGGTGGATGCCTCCTCCGTTGGAGTAGGAGCGGTGTTATCTCAGAGGGCTAAAGATGGCCATTTACACCCTTGCAGTTTCTTCTCCCGGAAGTTCTCCCCAGCTGAGCGCAACTATGCCATTGGCGACCAGGAGTTGCTAGCCATCAAGCTCGCTCTAGAAGAGTGGAGGTATCTGTTGGAGGGAGCTTCTCATTCAATCACCATACTTACAGACCACAAGAACCTTTTATACCTGAAGGGCGCACAATGTCTCAACCCTCGTCAGGCCAGATGGGCACTTTTCTTTTCCAGGTTCGACTTTAAACTCCAGTTCTGTCCGGGCTCTCAGAATCGCAAGGCCGATGCCCTTTCCCGCTCATGGGAGCAAGAAAATGAGTCAGAGTCTTCAGACAAGCATCCTATTATAAATCCGTTGGCATTCTCCACGGTAGGGATGGACTCTACGCCCCCATCAGGGAAAAGTTTTGTGAAGCCGATGCTAAGGAAGAAGCTCATGCATTGGGCCCATGCTTCCCGTTTTGCCGGACATACAGGTATCCAAAAAACCCTGGAGTTTATCTCTAGGTCCTACTGGTGGCCAACTCTGAAAAAGGACGTCTTGGAGTTTATTGCATCTTGCCCAAAGTGTGCCCAACATAAAGTATCCCGCCAGTCGCCTGCGGGGCAACTGGTTCCACTATCCGTTCCCCGTCGACCATGGACCCACTTGTCGATGGATTTCATTACAGACTTACCCATGTGCAACAAGTTCAATACCATCTGGGTGGTAGTTGACCGGTTCACCAAGATGGCACACTTCATTCCTCTCACCGGTCTTCCGTCAGCTTCCAAGTTGGCTCAAGTATTCATACAAGAGATCTTCCGACTCCACGGTCTTCCTGAAGAAATTATCTCAGATCGAGGAGTTCAATTCACAGCCAAATTCTGGCGAAGTTTATGCCAAGTCCTCCAAGTCAAGCTAAAGTTTTCCACGGCTTACCATCCTCAGACCAATGGTCAAACCGAGAGGGTGAATCAGGACTTGGAGGCCTTCCTCCGCATCTATGTGTCCTCCTCTCAAGATGACTGGGTTCAATTACTTCCCTGGGCCGAGTTCTGTCATAACAACCAGTATCATTCTTCATCTGCTTCAACACCATTCTTCACTAACTTTGGATTCCACCCTAAAGTCCCTGAGTTCCAACCGCTTCCAGCAACTTCTGTTCCCGCAGTGGATATCACCTTGCATCAGTTTGCCAATATCTGGAAGAGCGTACGATCAGCTCTGCTCAAGGCATCGTTCAGGTACAAGAAGTTTGCGGATAAGAAGCGTCGAGCAGTTCCTGCTCTCAAGGTGGGTGATCGGGTATGGTTATCCACGAAGAATTTGAGGTTAAGAGTTCCCAGTATGAAGTTTGCACCTCGCTATATCGGTCCTTTCAAGATTGAACAAGTCATCAATCCTGTTGCTTACAGACTCCAGTTGCCTCCCTTCTTAAAAATACCCAGGACATTCCATGTTTCCCTGTTGAAACCGCTGATCTTGAATCGGTTTCATTCCTCACTTCCTCCAACTCCGAAAGTCCAAACTCAACGAGGCGTTGAGTATGAAGTGGCCAAGATCCTGGACTCACGTCACCGTTACGGTCAACTACAATATCTTATTGACTGGAAGGGTTATGGTCCTGAGGAACGTTCATGGACCAATGCTTCTGATGTCCATGCTCCTGCCTTGGTCCGGAGATTCCATTCCAAGTTTCCTCAAAAGCCAAAGAAGTGTCCTGGGGCCACTCCTAAAGGGGGGGGGGGGTGCTGTCACGATTCGGGTATCTGGACGCTATTTCTTACCCATCAGATGCCTCCTAAGGCTGGCTCAGCGCTCCAGGACCGGATCCCATCTGTTATCCTGATGTGTACATTCCTGTATCCTCTCCTGTCACTCTGGGACGCTGTCACAGTAAACGCCATATTACACCTGGCATGGCGTCTCCCGCGGCCTCCGCCGCCGTCCCTGAACTTCTGCATGCAGAGTGTCTGAGTGGCGATTACGTCAGCCGCGGCCTCCGCTGTGTCCGCGTGGTTGGATGTGCATCTGTCAGCCTGGCGCCTCCTGTCTCCGGTGGCCGGCGCCGCCATTACTGTTTTCATTACCACATGGATTACAAACCAAACTTCCCTCCAAGTGTCTGCATGGGCGCAGCCATCTTGGATTCTGTCAGCTGATCATTTCCACCAATCTGTTCTCAGTATTGATAATCTGCATAATTGCCTAGCCAATCCCTTCCTTGCTGCAGGTATAAATACACTGTGCCTGAGCAAGGAAGGCGTCAGTGCTTTGGTTGTCAAACCTAGTTCCTGTTTGTCTCTCTCCTGTGATTGTCTTCCAGGTTCCAGCTCCTGTCTCAAGACTTCCACCATAGAGACCCGCACCAGCATTCCACCTGCGGTGTAGCCTGACTCTCCAATCCATTGTGGATTCATCTGTTTCCAGCTACAACATTACCTGCTTCCAGCTCAGCTTCCAGCAGAGTACAGCTTCCCTTAAAGGGCCGGTGTCCTTTCTACACTTTACCACTCTCCACCGGTATTATTATTTCTCCGCTCTCAAGTTCTACATTTCAGTTCATATTTCATCGCTCCCAAGTTCATTTATTATTTAACTGGTTCCAGCCAGTATCCACTCCGTGCTAACAACAGTCTGGTTCCAGCCAGTATCCACAGCAGCTGTTTTATCTTCAGCAACCCAGCTTTTCCTGGAACACCAGCTGGCACAATCCTGGGTTATCTCCATTGCTACAGTCGGGCCTGGTAAGGACTTTCCATCTAGAAGATCATAAGAACTATCTCACACTACCAGTGCCCTGTGGCTCCTGCCATCCTGTAGTACCCAGGAACTGTATTTATTCTTTGCTGACTTTTACGTTTTCTTTTACTGCTGCTGTGTTGCGGAGTTGTCATAATAAACATCATTGACTTTTATCCAAGTTGTCGTGGTCACGCCTTCGGGCAATTATTATTCATGTTACTTACATGTCCAGGGGTCTGATACAACCTCCCAGGTTCCGGTACATCTCAGCCCCTACAACTGAGGCTGCCTCCCGTCAGCTCAGGCCCTCAGTTGTGACACAATTCTGTTAATATGTGAGTTTTTCAAAGGTTCAGCCCATAAGATCAGGGAATGAACGGCCCACTCCAAAAGCCTTTCTCCAAATCTCTCTTTACCATCGATGTGCAAGAGGGAGAGCTGCTCTGGGAGTTCTCCACAAGCAGCACCAGCAAGCATCCACAAGCTACATCCACCTCCCTCCCTCACACTCTGCAACCCATGTGGCCAACCCGTCCAGGGAGCGCAGCTCCAGAGCTCCAAACTCTCCCTCCGCAATCCATCCACCAGAGAGATGCAGGAACTGAGCCAGAGGTCAGCAGGAGTGGTTACTAGAGGAGGCAACAAGGAGCAGAGACGAGGGCAGCCAGCCAGTCTGGGAATCACCTCAGTGGAAGGTCAGCAGGAATGGCTGCCTGTGGAGGCGCAAGTCAGTTCGGGGATCGCCTCAACAGGGCACCAAACTTGCTTCCCGCAGACCATCCGCATGATCAGCGGCCAGTGTTGGACTGGGGCATTAAAGGCCCACTGGGGGAATGCAGTGGTAGGGGCCCATGCATGCAGTGGTGTGTGGCCAGCCAACACAGGGGCTTGGTTAACCATTAGAGAGTGTATGGTCTGGGCCTATTTATAAATATAGTCCATGCATGATTACCAGATTAAAGCACTGTGGAAAAAACACCATAGTCCATGGCAGTATAATGTAACATATGTATAGTGTATAATTCAAGTGCACAGTCTGGAACCTAATCCCTAGAGGAGGAGGTGGGCTCATGAGTAGTGGGGCCTGCCAGGGGTTTCCCGTGGGCCAGTCCAACTCTGTCAGCGGCATACAAACGGGAGGTGAGTAGAAGTGGCTGATGAAGGAGGCACCAGGAAATAGGAAGGGAAGCAACGTGGTATTAAACAGCAGAGTGATCACGTGAGCTGTTCTCCCCCAGGCCTCAGGAGCACCACCACAGCAAGAACACCATGACCTCCACACAGCTCAGTAAGTATCCAAGGGTTTTATCTCTTGGAATAAATAAAAGCGCTCATGGGATCAGAGACATCACCTCCAATAAACAATGTATCAGTCAGAAGAGCCGGGAATGTAAAGCATAATATAGATACATTTAATATGCATACCTAAAAAACATGAAGGGGGAGACACAAATGTTTGAAAAGTCAGTTGGGTGTCTGTTGTTTCCTGTCTATTAGATAGGAAAAAACAGACTCCCAACTGACTTTTCAAACATTTGAATCTCCCCCATAATGTTCACATACAAAAAAAAAATATGAGACAATAAAAAAGCTGATATCAGTGGAATTAATAAAAAGCCAGAGACATATACAGTAAATGTCCTTATGTGTACAGTTATTGTTGAGAAACAGCATTCAATAGATTCAGATTTGATGGGTTACACAGGAGGGACAGCAGGTGGAGCTGTCGTATATATGTTATGTGTTTTACAGTCTGTGATGTATGTCTTACACTTGTTTGTTCCTGTATTCTGAAGGTTACATGAAGGAGAGAGATGGAGGATGCATGATGGCAGCTCATGCACAGATATACTGTTTTGACTATCAGTTTGTATTATGATCCGTTCCAGTTTCAATATATAAACAAGTTATACCACAAAGAGCTTTCCGGTGTGTGCCTACATGATTCAAAGATAGCTCAGAGGTGATCCTAACTGCGCTGGTAAAGTACTCTGTAATGACAACAGTTATAACTGTACGCATAAAGTTGTTGCTAGTTGTTGTTGCTACAGTAGGTATTCATAATAGTCTGTTAACACAGAAACATTTGGTTTGAATTGTGACAGTCTGAAGATAGATAAAAAAACAGCACCAGCGGAGGTTCCTATAATAAACAGTGGTGCAGATGTAGTAAGCTTTGAGAAGTGATAAAGCAGTGATAAGTGGAAGGTGATAAGGCAACAGCCAATCAGCTCATAACTGTCATTTTCCAAACCCGTAATGATTGGCTGGTGCATTATCACTTTTCACTTATCACTGCTTTATCACTTCTCCAGGCTTAATACATCTACCCCAATGTGTCTAAACTTGGTTGAATGTTGCAATGGTCAGAGACACAATGTAATAAGGGTGTAACAAAGTTAATAGTTCCCGTATTCATGTGAACCCGAGCGTCCCCGGGTTCAATATACTCACGGTACGTTTCTCACTGCTGAATAAAACAGCGTAGCCGTGTAAATATGGACACGCATGTGGAAAAGATATGTATGTAGCAGCGGGAGGCTTAAGTCCGAATCCCGTCGGTATATGGAAGCTGTATCCACCGTTAATGCTGGCGGCATGGCAGCAATAGGTCTCAATGCGTGTGCTGCTCATGCCGCTGTTGCTAGCGGTGTAACCGCTGGAGGTCTCAATACATATACTGCAGAGATGAGGATTTGGCTGGGGGGAACTTACTACCTGAACCCGTTGATAGTGCTTGCAGCATTTTTAATGCAGTCTCACCGACAATGGCTACAAAGGTCCATGGGGCAGTATGGAACACTTCCGACACTTTTTAGTATGCATATTAAATGTATCTCTATTATACTTTACATTCCCGGATCTTCTGACTGATACATTGTTTATTGGAGGTGATGTCTCTGGTCCTATGAGCGCTTTTGTTTTGTGTATTTTAGTTTGGTGAGAGGTATAACACAACTCCTTTATAGAAGCTAAGGTGGGGCCTTCACCACATTCCAATTTCTTATTTCTAATTGGGAACTTATTTATAATAGATAAAGACGCTTCATTTGCTTTTTTCTTGTTGTTTTATCCCTTGGGTCTAACTCGACCGAACCGGCACATGAGCAGCAAAATGTAGCATGAGGAGATCTAGACAGAGAGCCCACAGTACTAGCTGGCTACTCCATTCCCACCATGGCCATGCCCACCAGTGAGTATTCTAACCTTAGTCCTAACTCACCCCTCCCACAGCCTAACCCTAACTGTCCCCTCCCGTAGCCTAATCCTAACCCTACCCTAGTTCCCAAACCTAGCTGTCCCCTCCCGTGCCAAGCCCTATTCGTCTCTTCCTGTAGCCAAACCCTAACTGTCCCCTCCCGCAGCCTAACCCTAACTGTTCCCTCCCATAGCCTAACCCTAGCCCTGAAACTTACCATGGAGATCGTTAGGCATTGTGACCCTCGGGATTCCGCTGTCGGGTTTATGACCGTTGGGATCCCCACTGCTGGGATCCTGACTATATCCTTTCCAAAGACTTTAAAAATTCTTAATGCATTTCATGTGTTTTCACTAAGGCCTTTTACTAAAGTCTTTATTAATAAACCGATCCTCCTCTTCTCATTGTTCTCCTCCTCCAGTACTTTGACAAGGATGGAAAGAATTTGAAAACAACAAAATACTGGAATCTAGGATCTCTTTACTTTCTAGTGGATTGGAAAAGTTTGGTCAAGATGAATGTTCATGTGGGAAATCTACGGATGTACATTGCCCACATCTTCTTAATTCCATAGTGAGTTTTCCAACAAACCTTTTACTGGTGTTCTGTACTCACCCTTAAGGGGTGGTTCTGTCAGAAAATGGACTTTTGGGCCAACTTACCAAGACTGGAAGCATGGCTTTCGGATCCAGGTTTCTCCCTAGTCAGCTGGTCCACCGATCAGCTCTCCTCCTTTGCAGCAGGACTTGCAGGTCCATCTTCCCTCAGACCCTCTGCTGTTACAGTACTGCCAGCAAGGTGCTGGAACTTGGCAGTGCTCACTCTAGGGTTGGATGCTGTAGTCTCTTGCAAAGGTATAGCTTCTGGAGAATGCATGACTTCACAATGGCGCCAAATTTGAATTAGTCAGCTTTATATGATCACTCTGAAAACTTTCATCACCTGCTCCAGCATTAACTCTAGTATCTATTCCAGTGTTCCAACCCCTCCCTGTTATACTGTTTTGCTCTATTGCCTGTGCCGCTGACCTCAGTCTGTTATACCATTTTTGACCTTTGCTAGTGGCCCTGACTGTATGTCGTACTATTCTGCTTACTGATTTTGTACATTGTCTCGTTATACCTAACTCCGTCCTTGTCACATCTGAGAGGCAGCTACAGAGGGCTGTGACCCGCAGACTCCCGGCAGTGAAGTCCATACCACCTTCTTGGTGAAGAACGAGTGATCCATTAAGATCGGTGTCTCAACGCTGCCAGTGCAGACCCTGGACTGGAAGCATCCACTCAGCAAACAACGTGGCCTAAACACAATATTAATACTAGTTTTAAGGATAACATTTCTACTTAAAAAAGAAAACTAATGGTGTTCCTTGACAATTTTAGTATCTTATTTAGTGTGCGGTATGTTAAAAAAGGTTGAATATCTCTGAAATCTCACCTCAGTGAAATTATTTTTAAAGCCAATAAATAAGTGTCAATACATTTACTCAAAGCTATTACTTGTCTAATGTGCAAAAGTGTATTAATGCCCGAGGGCAGGGGCGTATCAATGGGTTCAAGGAGTGTGGTTCATGTAGTACCCTGGCTCCACTGGGGCCCACACCGCACACTCTGCAGCAATTTACAAGGTGCGCGATGGGATACAACTGTGATACTTAATAAATCAGTTTAAATGCATGGATGAGTCTTCAATGGCGACAAAAGCAGTCAATTTGCACCAGTCCTTGTACTAACAATATTTGTGTATAATGGAAGTATTTTTCTGTGCCCAAGATTGAAGACAAGTTGCTCCAAGTATCTTTAAATAAGAAACTCTTTAAAGTTGCAATATACAGGTGAAACTCAGAAAATTCAAATATTGTGCAAAAATTCATTTATTTCAGTAATTCAACTTAAAAGGTGAAACTAATATATTATATAGACTCATTACATGCAAAGTGATATATTTCAAGCCTTTTGTTTGTTATAATTTTGATGATTGTGCCTTACAGTTTAAGAAAACCCCAAATCCAAAATCTCAGAAAATTAGAATATTACATAAAATCAATAAAAAAAGGATTTTAAATACAGAAATGTCGGCCCCCTGAAAAGTATAATCATGCATTTGTACTCAGTACTTGGTTTGGGACCATTTTGCATTAATTACTGCCTCAGTGTGGCGTGGCATGGATTCTATCAGCCTGTGGCACTGCTGAGGTGTTATGGAAGACCAGGATGCTTCAATAGCGGCCGTCAGCTCTTCTGCATTGTTTGGTCTCATGTCTCTCATCTTTCTCTTGGCAATGCCCCATAGATTCTCTCTGGGGTTCAGGTCAGGTAAGTTTGCTGGCCAATCCAGCACTGTAATCCCACGGTCATTGAACCAGGTTTTGGTACTTTTGGCAGTGTGGGCAGGTGCCAAGTCCTGCTGTAAAATGAAGTCAGCATCTCCATAAAGCTTGTCTGCTGAAGGAAGCATAAAATGCTCTAAAATGTCCTGGTAGACTGGTGCGTTGACTCTGGACTTAATAAAGCACAGAGGACCAATACCAGCAGATAACATGTCTCGCCAAATCAACACAGACTGTGGAAACTTCACACTGGACTTCAAGCATCTTGGATTGTGTGCCTCTCCATTCTTCCTCCATACTCTGGGACCTTGCTTTCAAAATGAGATGCAAAATTTGCTCTCATCAGAAAAGAGGACTTTGGACCACTGCGCAACAGACCAGTTCTTTTTTTCTGTAGCCCAGGTCCAGGATCTATCTGTGTGTGGTGGCTCTTGATGCACTAACTCCAGCCTCAGTCCACTCCTTGTGAAGCTCCCCCACACTTTTGAATGGCCTTTTCCTGACAATACTCTCCAGGCTGTGGTCATCCCTGCTGCTTGTGCACCTATTTCTTCCTCCACACTTTTCCCTTCCACTTAACTTTCTAGTAATGTGCTTTGATACAGCACTTTGAGAACATCCAACTTCTTTTGAAATTTCCTTTTGAGGCTTTCCCTCCTTCTGGAGGGTGTCAATCATGGTTTTCGGCACAACTGTCAGGTCAGCAGTCTTCCCCGTGATTGTGAATTGTACTGAACCCCTTTGCAGGTGGTTTGGATTAATTCGCTGATTAGGGTGTGACACTTTGAGCCTACAATATTGAACCTTTTCACAATATTCTAATTTTCTGAGATTTTGGATTTTCTTAAGCTGTAGGCCACAATCATCAAAATTATAACAAATACTGGCTTGACATATCTCACTTTGCATGTAATGAGTCTATAAATTAGTTTCACCTTTTAAATTGAATTACTGAAATAAATGATCTTTTGCACTAAATTCTAATTTTCAGAGTTTCACCTGTAATCAACACAGGTATGTGGTAAAGTACACGTAACAGGTTGGTGGCATATAAATGTGACAGATGTTACAGCAATTGCTTACAAGTTACAATGATTGAATAAAGGCCTTCCGCACCCAACGTGCCTAATTGAGATCTGATCGTAGATGTTAGCACATCTACGATCAGTTTCTCAGACATGCGGGGGGATGCTCAGAACAGAACTAGTCCACCCTGCATGTCTGGCTCTGTCCCCCTCCCCCGCACGGCGGTGATGCTTTTGCACCCGGCGAGTAGCTCCCTGCCTGTGCAGCTACTGCGCACTGGCAGGGAGCTACCCACCACGTCCCAGGTCGCGTGTGACGACACTCAGCCACCGCGGCCTGCCCCTGCAATGGTCCGGACACGCCTGCGTTGTGCGGACCATGCCCTTCTGGCACGCCTCCTCCCACCCCACAACCACCTGATTGACAGTGATGCTTTTAGCATCTCACTGGGCTCCCGGGGTGCGCACACGCGCGTGTGCACATGCAGTACGCTCGCTGCGCGTGTGCACTTCACAAAGAAATTCAGACTGTGCGATCCAGTCTGAATTACCCCCTAGGTACAAAGTATGTGGAATGTAAAATCTTTTTCTCCAGCCAACCAATTTCCATGGCGAGGTTTGTTTTTTTCACCCACATCTGATTCTTCTGAATCTCAAATTAACAAGAAAATTCAATTTTACTTTTCTGTGCCTTCACTATATCCTCCTTCATAACCCCTTGCGAAATAAATCTGTAGCCTCATATTGTTCTGCTTAAAACATCTGATTATTCTGTTTAACACCTTAGTTTTTAATAGAGTCTTGCCATTGGGCAACTTCATTGTCATAAAATCATGGGCATGAAATCCCCAACCTCTAATCTTTCATACTTTTTATTTTTGCCTACCCCATCCCTTCCAAGGCAGCTCCATCATCTCGCTCCAACTGACACTTTCTCAGGTTTCCTCCCACCCCAGTCATCTCCGTTTTTCTCTCTTGAACGCTCTCACTAGTATCATCCTTCCTATCTCCAGTCTGCAATTTTGGTGTGTTTTGTTGACATTCATCATGTTGACATTCATACTGTTGACATGAGAATGGTGGCATTTTTGTGACCTGCAGCATGTTGACATGCTTGTCATTCAACATTTACCAATGTCGACATTCATCATTGATTAAATGACATTGATTAAATGCTGACATCATTAGAATGTCAACAAAATGTTCCTGGGGGCTCTAGTGGTGTCTTCCAGCTTCGGCGATCAGCTTATGGTGAGTTCCGGCTGATCCTGTGGTTGCTCTGGTGGTAATAGTACCCCTGACCCTACCCTGCAGCCTAACCCTAACCTTCCCTCCTTCACCCTAGCCATAACCTTCCTCTACTGTAACCTATCCCCAACTGTCGGTGTTCTGAGAATATTGGTATTTCACATGTTGTCATGTCAACCGTACGACTGCATCTCCCTGTCTTCTTGGCTTGGTTTTATCTGTCCTGGTTGCCCTATGATACGGAAACTGATTTTTTAAAACCCTCAACATGTATTGGATTTTCCTGATACTGTTATTTCACTAACGTCCTAGAGGATGCTGGGGACTCTGTATGGACTATGGGGATAGACGGGCTCCGCAGGAGACATGCGCACTTTAAGAAAGACTTTGGATCTGGGTGTGCACTGGCTCCTCCCTCTATGCCCCTCCTCCAGACCTCAGTTTGATACTGTGCCCAGTGGAGACTGGGTGCTTCTCAGAGAGCTCTCCTGAGCTTTCTGACAGAAAGTATTTTAGTTAGGTTTTTTTATTTTCAGGGAGCCTGCTGGCAACAGACTCCCTGCATCGAGGGACTGAGGAAAGAGAAACAGACCTACTTCTCTGAGTTTCAGGGCTCTGTTTCTTAGGCTACTGGACACCATTAGCTCCAGAGGGATCGGTACGCAGGTCTCACCCTCGCCGTCCGTCCCAGAGCCACGCCGCCGTCCTCCTCGCAGAGCCGGAAGATAGAAGCCAGGTGAGTATGAGAAGAAAAGAAGACTTCAGAGGCGGCAGAAGACATCTTGATCTTCATAGAGGTAACGCACAGCAGTGAAGCTGTGCGCCATTGCTCCCATTCACCTCACACACATCTGTCACTGTAAGGGTGCAGGGCGCAGCGGGGGCGCCCTGGGCAGCAATATAAACCTCTCCTGTGGCAAAAGTACATATATACATGTACAGCTGGGCACTGTACATGTATATATAGAGCCCCCGCCATATTTTTAAGAATTTTGAGCGGGACAGAAGCCCGCCGCCGAGGGGGCGGGGCTTCTCCCTCAGCACTCACCAGCACCATTTTCTCCACAGCACAGCGCTGAGAGGAAGCTCCCCGGACTCTCCCCTGCTTACACACGGTGACAGAGGGTTTTCAAGAGGGGGGGGGCACATAATTGGCATAGGTATATATATACATACAGCGCTACTGGGTAAACATTCTGTGTTTTTTCCTGGGTCATATAGCGCTGGGGTGTGTGCTAGCATACTCTCTTTCTGCCTCTCCAAAGGGCCTGGTGGGGAACCTGTCTTCAGAAAAGAGCTTCCCTGTGTGTGTGGTGTGTCGGAACGCGTGTGTCGACATGTCTGAGGTTGAAGGCTCACCTAAGGAGGAGGGGGAGTGTATGAATGTAAGGTCTCCGTCGGCAGCGCCGACACCCGACTGGATGGATATGTGGAATGTTTTAAATGCTAATGTAAATTTATTGCACAAAAGATTAGACAAAGCTGAAGCTAGGGTACAGTCAGGAAGTCAACCCATGTCTGTCCCAATGTCGCCGGGACCTTCGGGGTCTCAGAAGCGCCCACTATCCCAAATAGTTGACACAGATACCGACACAGATTCAGACTCCAGTGTCGACAACGATGATGCAAAATTACAGCCAAAAATGGCTAAATGTATTCGATATATAATTATTGCAATAAAAGATGTTTTGCATATCACAGAGGAACCCCCTGTCCCTGACACGAGGGTACACATGTATAAAGGAAAGAAACCTGAGGTAACCTTTCCCTCCTCACATGAGCTGAACGAATTATGTGAAAAAGCTTGGGAATCTCCAGATAAAAAACTGCAGATTCCCAAAAGGATTCTTATGGCGTATCCTTTCCCGCCAAAGGACAGAATACGGTGGGAATCCTCCCCTAGGGAAGACAAAGCTTTGACACGCTTATCAGAAAAGATAGCGCTGCCATCCCAAGATACGGCTACCCTCAAGGACCCTGCTGACCGCAAGCAGGAGGTTACCTTAAAGTCCATTTACACACATTCTGGTACGTTACTCAGACCGGCAATTGCGTCGGCCTGGGTTTGTAGTGCTGTAGCAGCATGGACAGATTCCTTATCAGCGGAAATAGATACCCTAGATAAGGATACCATTTTAATGACCCTAGGGCATATAAAAGATGCTGTCTTATATATGAGGGATGCTCAAAGGGACATTAGTCTACTGGGTTCCAGAATAAACGCTATGTCTATTTCCGCTAGGCGAGTCTTATGGACCCGACAGTGGACAGGTGATGCCGACTCAAAGAGGCATAAGGAGTTTATGCCTTACAAGGGTGAGGAATTATTTGGAGAAGGCCTCTCGGACCTCGTCTCCACAGCTACGGCAGGTAAATCGAATTTTTTGCCTTATATTCCCTCACAACCTAAGAAAGCGCCTCATTATCAAATGCAGTCCTTTCGCTCAAATAAAAGCAAGAAAGTACGGGGATCGTCCTTTCTTGCCAGAGGTAGGGGCAGAGGGAAAAAGCTGCACAACACAGCTAGTTCCCAGGAACAGAAGTCCTCCCCGGCCTCTGCAAAATCCACCGCATGACGCTGGGGCTCCCCTGAGGGAGTCCGCTCCAGTGGAGGCACGTCTTCGACTTTTCAGCCACATCTGGGTCATTCACAGGTGGATCCCTGGGCAATAGAAATTGTTTCTCAGGGATACAAGCTGGAATTCGAAGAGGTGACTCCTCGCCGGTTTTTCAAATCGGCGCTACCGACTTCTCCCCTAGAAAGGGAGATAGTATTACATGCGATTCAAAAATTGTGTCTTCAACAAGTGGTGGTCGAGGTTCCCCTGCTTCAGAGAGGCAAGGGATACTACTCAACTCTGTTTGTGGTCCCGAAACCGGACGATTCAATCAGACCCATTTTGAATTTAAAATCCCTGAACCTTTACTTAAAACGGTTCAAATTCAAGATGGAATCGCTCAGAGCGGTCATCGCCAGCCTGGAAGGGGGGGGGGGGGATTTTATGGTATCTCTGGACATAAAGGATACATACCTGCATGTTCCCATATATCCTCCTCATCAGGCGTACCTGAGATTTGCGGTACAGGATTGTCATTACCAATTTCAGACGTTGCCGTTTGGGCTTTCCACGGCCCCGAGAATTTTCACCAAGGTAATGGCGGAAATGAGGGTGCTCCTGCGCAAGCAGGGTGTCACAATTATCCCGTACTTGGACGATCTCCTCATAAAAGCGAGATCACGGGAGAAGTTGTTGAACAGCGTATCACTTTCACTGAATGTGTTACAGCAACACGGCTGGATTCTCAATATCCCAAAGTCGCAGCTGAATCCTACGACTCGTCTGCCCTTCTTGGGCATGATTCTGGACACAGACCAGAAATAAGTTTTTCTTCCGATAGAAAAAGCGCAGGAACTCATGAATCTAGTCAAGAACCTGTTGAAGCCGAAACAAGTGTCAGTACATCATTGCACTCAAGTCCTGGGAAAGATGGTGGCCACATACGAAGCCATCCCCTTCGGCAGGTTCCATGCAAGGACTTTCCAATAGGACCTACTGGACAAGTAGTCCGGGTCACATCTACAAATTCATCAGCGGATCACCCTGTCCCCAAGAGCCAGGGTGTCTCTCCTGTGGTGGCTGCAGAGTGCTCACCTCCTAGAGGGCCGCAGGTTCGGCATTCAGAACTGGATACTGGTGACCACGGATGCGAGCCTCCGAGGTTGGGGAGCAGTCACACAGGGAAGAAACTTCCAAGGTCTTTGGTCAAGTCAAGAGACGTGTCTCCACATCAACGTCCTGGAACTAAGGGCCATATACAACGCCCTTCGTCAAGCGGAGACATTACTTCGCGACTAACCAGTTCTGATCCAGTCAGACAACGTCACCGCAGTTGCTCATGTAAACCGCCAAGGCGGCACAAGGAGCAGAGTGGCGATGGCGGAAGCCACCAGAATTTTACGCTGGGCGGAGAATCATGTAAGCGCACTGTCAGCAGTGTTCATTCCGGGAGTGGACAACTGGGAAGCAGGCTTCCTCAGCAGACACGACCTGCATCCGGGAGAGTGGGGACTTCATCGGGAAGTCTTCGCACAGATTGCAAGTCAGTGGGGACTGCCCCAAATAGACATGATGGCGTCCCATCTCAACAAAAAGCTACAAAGGTATTGCGCCAGGTCAAGAGACACTCAGGCGGTAGCTGTGGACGCCCTAGTGACACCGTGGGTGTTCCGGTCGGTCTATGTATTTCCTCCTCTTCCTCTCATCCCCAAGGTGTTGAGAATAATAAGGAAAAGAGGAGTACAGACAATTCTCATTGTTCCGGATTGGCCACGAAGGACCTGGTATCCAGATCTGCTGGAAATGCTCACAGAAGATCCGTGGCCTCTTCCTCTACGACAGGACCTGTTGCAACAGGGGCCCTGTCTGTTCCAAGACTTACCGCGGCTGCGTTTGACGGCATGGCAGTTGAACGCCGGATCCTAGCGGAAAAGGGCATTCCGGATGAGGTCATTCCTACCCTGATAAAGGCTAGGAAGGACGTGACAGCTAAACATTATCACCGTATATGGCGAAAATATGTTGCTTGGTGTGAGGCCAGGAATGCTCCTACGGAAGAATTCCATCTGGGCCGTTTTCACTTCCTACAAACTGGAGTGAATTTGGGCCTAAAATTAGGCGCCATTAAGGTTCAGATTTCGGCCTTATCCATTTTCTTTCAAAAGGAATTGGCTTCTCTCCCAGAAGTACAGACTGTTGTGAAGGGAGTACTGCATATTCAGCCTCCTTATGTACCTCCGGTGGCGCCTTGGGACCTTAACGTGGTGTTGAGTTTCCTTAAGTCACATTGGTTTGAACCACTTAAAACGGTGGAGTTGGAATATCTCACTTGGAAGGTGGTCATGTTGTTAGCCTTGGCTTCGGCTAGGCGTGTTTCGGAATTAGCGGCTTTATCACATAAAAGCCCCTATCTGGTTTTCCATATGGATAGAGCGGAATTGCGGACCCGTCCTCAATTCCTACCTAAAGTGGTCTCATCATTTTATTTGAACCAACCTATTGTCGTGCCTGTGGCTACGCGTGACTTGGAGGATTCCGAGTCCCTTGATGTGGTCAGGGCTTTGAAAATTTACGCGGCCAGAACGGCTAGAGTCAGGAAAACAGAAGCACTGTTTGTCCTGTATGCTGCCAACAAGGTTGGCGCTCCTGCTTCAAAGCAAACTATTGCTCGCTGGATCTGTAACACGATTCAGCAGGCGCATTCTACGGCAGGTTTGCCGTTACCAAAATCGGTTAGGGCCCATTCCACCAGGAAGGTGGGCTCTTCTTGGCGGCTGCCCGAGGGGTCTCGGCACTACAGCTGTGCCAAGCTGCTACTTGGTCGGGGTCAAACACCTTTGCAAAGTTCTATAAGTTTGATACCCTGGCTGAGGAGGACCTCCTGTTTGCTCAATCCGTGCTGCAGAGTCATCCGCACTCTCCCGCCCGTTTGGGAGCTTTGGTATAATCCCCATGTTCCTTACGGAGTCCCCAGCATCCTCTAGGACGTTAGAGAAAATAAGATTTTAAACCTACCGGTAAATCTTTTTCTCGTAGTCCGTAGAGGATGCTGGGCGCCCGTCCCAAGTGCGGACTACTTCTGCAAGACTTGTATATAGTTATTGCTTACATAAGGGTTATGTTATAGTGTCATCGGTCTTGGACTGATGCTATGTTGTTTTCATACTGTTAACTGGTTAGTATATCACAAGTTATACGGTGTGATTGGTGTGGCTGGTATGAATCTTGCCCTTGGATTAACAAAAATCCTTTCCTCATACTGTCCGTCTCTCTGGGCACAGTTTCTCTAACTGAGGTCTGGAGGAGGGGCATAGAGGGAGGAGCCAGTGCACACCCAGATCCAAAGTCTTTCTTAAAGTGCCCATGTCTGCTGCGGAGCCCGTCTATCCCCATGGTCCTTACAGAGTCCCCAGCATCCTCTACGGACAACGAGAAAAAGATTTACCGGTAGGTTTAAAATCTTATTTTCTCTCGCACCCTATTAATGTTTAGTTCTGTTAATATTATATTCATTGTGATGGAATCAATGGTGCCTTTTAAATGAATTGCGATGATGATGGATCACCAAAATAATGAGTGAAGAATATTAGCACTTTTTATGAATGCAGATAGGTTGCCATGATGTTTATCTTACATCAGACTAATCAGTTGTTTATACAGGTTGTGTATCCCATATCCGAATATTCCGAAATACGGAATTTTTTGAGTGAGAGTGAGATAGGGAAACCTTTGTTTTCTGATGGCTCAATGTACACAAACTTTGTTTAATACACAAAAATATTAAAAAATATTGTATTAAATGACCTTCAGGCTGTGTGTATAAGGTGTATATGAAACATAAATGAATTGTGTGAATGTACACACACTTTGTTTAATACACAAAATTATTAAAAAATATTGGCTAAAATTACCTTCAGGCTGTGTGTATAAGGTGTATATGAAACATAAATGCATTCTGTGCTTAGACTTGGGTCCCTTCACCATGATATCTCATTATAGTATGCAATTATTCCAAAGTACGGAGAAATCCGATATCCAAAATACTTCTGGTCCCAAGCATTTTGGATAAGGGATACTCAACCTCAACCTTGATAAATTGCTATTACGCCTAACAAGCCTCATGAGTTTTATGACAGGTAACGTCAAACCTCCAGAGTGCAAGGTCATCAAAGAAACACTATAAATGCACAACACATTTCTCTATTCCCAATAAGTCAACGAAGCATGTCACGAAGTCTAAGATGACAAATTAAATTATAATTTTGTCTGAATCTGAATGGATGAGACAAATTTCACGGTATCTGAATTTGTTCTCCTTGGGTTCTACGAGCTTCCAAGTCTACAGCTCCTGTTATTTGCAATATTTTTTGTAATCTATGTGGCGGCGATGGTGGGAAATGTTTTAGCCATTACTCTGTTTTGCTGGGATCTTAATCTCCACAGTCCCATGTACATGCTCTTGTGTAATATGTCTACCTTGGATATTTATTTCACCACGATGATTCTACCCAAGTTGTTGGACATCTGCCTAACTGGGAACAAGGCCATATCCTACAGGGGCTGCATCACTCAAGTATTCTTTTTCGTAGTGCTGATAGTGACAGAATACTTTATTTTGGCTGCTATGGCTTACGATCGCTACGTGGCAATTTGTCTTCCTTTACGCTATTCGTATTATATGAGCCTAAGAGTGTGCTCCTGGATGGTGTGTTCATCTTGGAGTGTAGGCGCCCTGGAGGGAGTTCTCTACGTTGCCTTAATATCATCTTGTAAATTTTGTGGGTCAAATGAGATGAATCATTTATTCTGCGATCTTAAGCCCCTCATTAAGCTCTCTTGCAGCGATACACACACCATAGAGACGGTGATACTCGGACTGGGGTCTATTGTTGGTTTTGTACCCTCGGTGATGACACTTTTGTCCTATGTGTTTATTATCTCGGCAATTCTGAACATTCCCTCTAAAGAAGGAAGAAACAAAGCCTTCTCCACCTGCTCATCACATCTTACAGTCATCGTTTTGTTCTACGGGACAATCCTTGGCATGTACATGAGGACAAAGTCCAGCTATTCCATGGACCAGGACAAAGTATTTGCCGTACTCTATGCCGCAGCCATCCCAATGCTCAATCCCTCATTTACAGCTTAAAAAATCAAGAGGTGAAATCAGATCCAGATACTTTTCTAATAAATGCTTAATTTTACTCTAATTTATTTGATGATATTCTCATGTTGTATACTACAGCCATAACCAATCAATCGGTCTTGCTTAGGAGAAAAAAACAGTCCACCAGAATTGAAAAAGCTTTTCTAAATTTGGTGAAATTGTGGTTACAGATGGTAAATTAAGTTGCCTCCAGGTATGCCAAAAATAAATGAGCTTAGACGTATAAGGTCTGATGCAGTGTGAGTACTAAGTTAGTCGGCGTGTCATGTCTTGCATTTTTTTATTGATGACTAGCCAGAGAACAATTGTTTTTCTGTGAGCTGTTTCTGCGGTGGTAAGGAAGTTGTTGTACATTATTAGTAAAAAACTGTGGTTACTAATCTTTACACAGATATACAATACAAGTGTGTCCTTCACGGGAATCAAACACTAGCTCACGGGCATGGCAACCATCGGTGATACCATTATGCCAAGCTGTGTAGAATTCTGAACTGTGCTTTCCTTTGTGTGCATTGGAGACACTGAGCCAATCTCTTACATCCATGCTGTAGTCACTCTAAACAGCCCTTGAAGTCACACCATGCTGCGCAGGACTCAGTAGCACCGATCGCCTTTGCAGTGTTTTTTCAGTGAAAATGCATCTTAGATGCAAAGTAATGTGATAGAATGCACAAGCAGCTTCTGTTGATTAAAATGATATGCAGCATGCCTATATTGTGTGTGTGACTGTGACTGTATTTGCATACAAAATGCTCTGCTACAGTGTTTTCCTGGAAAACACTGTAACGTTTCATTTCGGATGCAGATATTACACACAGAATGGTGAATTGCGTGGTAACCATCGGCGATACCACTAGACCGACATAGCCACAGATATGTACAGTAAAGTAGTTCTTGTGCTATAGTATATAGAATACCTCACTCATGCGCAATGGCGATTCATGCACTATAGTATTGGACACCTCATGCATGCGCAATGGTGATTTTCAAAAGCGACATCTGGTGGATGATCACTGGTATTACACTCACTGGTAATGCCATACGTCACACTAAGCTCTATGTGCCACCCTGCGACTAGGCACACTGCGACTCTGTGATCGGAGCAAACGCCATGCACAGTATAGATGAGCGAGGCTCCATCTGTAGTTTAATTGATGCTGAATGGTGAATGTGTTTGTTGCACATAAAATAAATACACACAAATGAGATGTAAGTGTCTGCGATGTGTGCGTGGCATAAACAAGATGCATATGCTGTTACAATATACTTACATACAGTAGTCTCACCCATCAAAATCAAAAACATCAGGGCCATTCATCAAAAAGGTAACGCAGGAGATACCACATATATCTCCTGCTTACCCAGTGTCGGACTGGGGCATGTAGGGCCCACCGGGGGAATGCAGTTGTAGGGGCCCATGTTTAGGGGTGTGGCCAGTCTCCAGAGGGGTGTGCCCAGCCACCACATTGGTTTGCCTAACCATTTTGCAAGTGTTGGTCCCCTAGATAAATATATACAGTAAATACTGTAGTGCATGCAAGATAATGTACTAGATTAGTAACAGCACAGTCTGGAACCTGATCCCTAGAGGAGGGGGTGGGCCCCCAGGCAGTAGGGCCCACTGGTGGTTTCCCCTGTACCCCTGTGGGCCAGTCCAACCCTGTGCTTACCTGTCAGTCCCAATGTGTCATCCATCACCATACACTAGTATGGGGACCTAAATTCATAAAGCTTGACAGCTGAAACCATCTTACACCTGAGACCATCTTCATATGGTGACTTCTGGAGGACTCCCATTCCTTCCTATGAGAAAGTGGAACTGGTAACGAAGAGGAACCCCATTTGGATCTCTCTGCAGCCTGTTGGGAATCTCTGTACACATGTGAGAAAATAGTACTGCTATGGAAGCTATAGGCATCATGGGGACAGCTGATATTCAGGAATGCTGAATTGCTCCATTATTGTAGTATCCACCTCTGCAACTCGCAGCGACATGGATACTAAATTTGCACGGCGCCCTTGGAAATAATGATGAATAGGCAGCATAGTGCTGGACTTGTTGAGGTTACCCAAGAGATATAACACATTGCCCACTGCTTGCTAGAAAGGAAGCCTCATCCACACATCTGGAGGTAATGGTCTATGTGACATCATATATGGACAGTGGTTTTCTTTCCAGTATGGGAAATTCCCTTACTTTCAAATCAGGGTTAAACATGGTATGCATTAAAGATCCCGATTGTCGAGATCCCAGCAGCCGTGATACTAACACCGAAATCCAGACAGTCGCCAGAATAATGACGCAGGCATCCCAAAGCCATCCCGATGACTATATCCCAACAGACAGGATCCTGAAGGTAAGTCTGAACTGCCGGGTTAGGTGTAGCATGTGGGAGGGGGAGTTAGGTTTAGGCACACTCCGGGGGGGGGGGGGGGGAGGGGGGGTGTTGGGTTGGTAGGATTAGGCTGCGGGGTGGGGGAGGTTAGGGTTAGCCTGTATTGAGTGTGTGTGTGTGTGTGTGGGGGGGGGGGGGGGCTAGGGTTAGGCAATAAGGGGGGGTTAGGTTTAGGCACCACAGGGGGAGTTTAGGGTTAGGCACCAATAAGGGAGGTTAGGATTAGGCTGCGGAGTGGGAGGGTTAGGGGGTAGGGGAGGATGGTTAGGGTACCCTGTGCATCATTGTCGACATTGCCACGATGGGGATGCCAGCATCCCGGCCACCGGCTTTTCATACTGAAACCTTAAACATAAGTGACTGAGAAAGCCTTGAGGTTGAATTGCATACCTCCCAACTTCTGTAATATCTAATGCAGGACATGCCGCGCCGAAGGCGCGGCCGTGACTGGAAAAGGGGCAGAACCTCACATGAGGGGGCGGGGCCTCAATTGATGGGGGTGGGGCATCGCACTATGATCCCCGGTTTTTGCCATTTTGGGGGCGTGCCCTGCGCTCCTTGGGCAGCCCATTACTCTCCTCCCTGTACTGTTCAGCTGTGTGAATGGATTCTTCGTTAAATCATTCGCCCAGCAACGATCCGCTTTGTACCTGTATGACGCGCCTGCGCATTGCTGTGCATACGCATGCGCAGTTTTGCAGAGTTTTGACCTGGTCGCAGCGCTGCAAAAAATAGCTAGCGTGCGATCAGGTCAGAATGATCCCATTAATTATTTACATCGTCTATAAGATAGTCACTAACAAAGCTACACCAGAGCCGTACCATTGTGGTAATGAAGAAGTCAAAATCAGGTCTCATATTGAGCTTGATTCATGGCTTAACGCAGTCCTGATTTGCACCCCTTTCAGATACAGCTGACAAAGAGAGAGCACCCCTTTCAGATACAGCTGACAAAGAGAGAGCACCCCTTTCAGATACAGCTGACAAAGAGAGAGCACCCCTTTCAGATACAGCTGACATTTCTTTGTAATGTGACTGGGAACCCCAATTAGGGCACCGTGTCCCCTCGCATGGAGCTCTGCTACTGCTGCGCTTGGCACAGATTACTATTCCCAATCATAGTCCACGTGGATCGTAAAGTATGAAAAAGTAAAAAAATGAAGAAAAAAAAGTGAAAACCCCATGTCAACCTTTACCCATGTCGACCTTTTGTCAGTGTCGACCTATTTATGGTGTCAACCTATGGTGTGTTGACCAATTGGTGTCTACCTAAGTGGTGTCGTCCTGGAGTCCGGATACCGGTAAGACTCAGGGGTAGATTCACTAAAGCTTCTAAAAAAATAAATAAGAATTTACTCACCGGTAATTCTATTTCTCGTAGTCCGTAGTGGATGCTGGGAACTCCGTAAGGACCATGGGGAATAGCGGGCTCCGAAGGAGACTGGGCACTATAAGAAAGAATTAGGACTACCTGGTGTGCACTGGCTCCTCCCTCTATGCCCCTCCTCCAGACCTCAGTTAAGGAAACTGTGCCCGGAAGAGCTGACACAATAAGGAAGGGATTTGGAATCCCGGGTAAGACTCATACCAGCCACACCAATCACACCGTACAACTCGTGATACTATATCCAGTTAACAGTATGAACAAAAACTGAGCCTCACGAACAGATGGCTCATAACAATAACCCTTTAGTTAGGCAATAACTATATACAAGTATTGCAGACAATCCGCACTTGGGATGGGCGCCCAGCATCCACTACGGACTACGAGAAATAGAATTACCGGTGAGTAAATTCTTATTTTCTCTGACGTCCTAGTGGATGCTGGGAACTCCGTAAGGACCATGGGGATTATACCAAAGCTCCCAAATGGGCGGGAGAGTGCGGATGACTCTGCAGCACCGAATGAGCAAACTCAAGGTCCTCCTCAGCCAGGGTATCAAACTTGTAGAATTTTGCAAATGTGTTTGAACCCGACCAAGTAGCAGCTCGGCAAAGTTGTAAAGCCGAGACCCCTCGGGCAGCCGCCCAAGAAGAGCCCACTTTCCTCGTGGAATGGGCTTTTACAGATTTAGGATGCGGCAGTCCAGCCGCAGAATGTGCAAGTTGAATCGTGCTACAGATCCATCGAGCAATAGTCTGCTTCGAAGCAGGAGCACTCAGCTTGTTGGGTGCATACAGGATAAACAGCGAGTCAGAAAACTGACCCGTATGGAAGATTTGTATTTATGGAGTGCAAGCTGAGTTCCCAGCCCTATTACATTTTGGCGGTATATATCCCCCCTCCTTTTTCATATGCTGTGCTGCAATAGGCTGCTTCTTTCATTGCTCCATCTCCTACTACCCCAGTGATTTGCTTGGGCGATTTTAATAACATCCTAGATTTATCCTTAGACCGATGGCACTCCCCGGGGGTTGCGCTGGCGGGTGGTGGTCCTACCAAGTTTGCTGACTTCTTGAATAGTTTGCAGTGGGTGGATGTGTGGAGGCTTCGTCACCCTGCGGCCCGTCAGTTTTCCTGTTTTTCCAGCACTCGTGGCTCCTTCTCCAGGATTGACCTGATGTTGGTATCCCCCGCCCTCGTCCCTGGGATTATAGACATCCACTACGAGGCTAGAGAGGTCTCTGACCACTCCCCTCAGTTGATGACTCTTGCTGTGGAAAGTAAGAGGGGGCACTCTTACTGGAAGTTGCATCCCTCTTGGCTGGCCCAGGTGGGTGACTGCAGTGACCTGGAGACTCAGTGGGAGGGTTACTTTAGCGACAATGTAGGGTCTGCCTCGGGTACAATAGTTTGGGATTCATTTAAGGCGTTCTCTTGAGAGGCTCATATATTGGACGTATAGCGGCCCATAAGACGTCCTCACGGGAAAGAGAACGTGCCCTTGAGGGTGATGCTAAGGAACTGGAGTCCCAATATTTATCTGATGGTGCCCCCGCGACAAGGGCACCGTGGCTAGTGGCTCAGTCGGCTTGGTTAGCCCACCTGTCTGATAAAAACTCTAGATCCCTCCTCTTTAAGGCTACTAATATTTATATGCAGGCTGACAGGACGGGGGGCCTCCTGGCCCGTCTGATACATTATGATCGTCCTGGGACTACGATCACCCAAATGTCCGGTGGAGATGGCTCCTTTGTTGACACCACACCGGACATTGCGCAGTTATTCCGATCTTATTACTCTGAGGTTTATAGCTCAAGATTGACATGCTCTGCTTTAGATATTTCACACTACCTGGGGGGTATTCCGCTGCCCACACTCTCCTCTGAGGCCTGTGAGCTGCTGGAGGCGCCTTTGATGCTCGAGGAGGTGACTGCGGCCATTGGTGTGTCCCCTAATGGCAAGGCTCCGGGTTGTGACGGAATTCCCTCTGAGGTATACAAAAATCATGTTGATTTTTTTGGGCCCAGGCTTCATGCCCTATATCTAGATATATTTGCCAATAATGATCTTCCCCCCTCTATGTCAGAGGCAGTTATAATAGTGATCCCAAAGCCCGGTAAGGACCCTGGGTCTCCAGACTCCTATAGACCGATATCCCTGATTCCCACCGATGCTAAGGTCCTGGTAAAGATTTTGGCAGTACGGCTTAACACAGTGATCGCCTCCCTTGTTCACCCGGACCAGACTGGCTTCATGCCAGGGAAGTCCACGTCTATCAACTTACGTAGACTGTATACCGTTTTACAACTCCCACATGACTCCCCTTCTGACTCGGCTGTGGTCTCGTTAGATGCGGCCAAGGCCTTTGACAGCATTGAATGGGCTTATTTATGGGAGGTGATGGCTCGTGTGGGCTTTGGACCCAACTTTATCAAATGGACTAAACTACTGTATCAACATCCGAGTGCCAGGATCTTGGTGAACGGGTATGCATCCCCCTCTTTTCACCTGTCCCGTGGTACTAGACAGGGCTGCCCCCTATCCCCCACGCTGTTTGCCTTGGCGATCGAGCCCCTGGCCTGCTTGATAAGATCACATCCAGATATTGTGGGAATTTGTACGGGTTCACGTGAGGATAGAATAGCTCTTTACGCCGATGACATGTTGTTGTTTTTGCAGGATTACACCAAGTCAATGCCCATTCTGCTGCGTGTGATAGAGAACTTTGGAGACTACTCGGGTCTTAGAATTAACTGGCCTAAATCATACATTATGCCAGTCATAGGCCCCCCTCCTACTGTTTCCAAAATCCCCCTGCCATTATGTTGGACGTTACAATTTAAATACCTCGGAATCCAAATAACTAATGACCCTTCTGATTTTGTCCCTCTGAATCTGGACCCGACCATGCAGTGGGTCATGGGCAAATCCAAGACTTGGTGTAAGCTTCCACTGACGGTGTCCGGCAGGGTTAACCTCATTAAAATGATTATACTGCCCAAACTCTTATACATTATTCTTCAGTCCCCGGTATATATTTATCCAATATTTTTTAGGAAATTAAATAGTGTTTTATCCTCACTGATTTGGGCTAACAGGCGACCTAGGATACAGCTGAAAACCCTCACCAGGCAGCGATCTGACGGTGGCCTGGCTCTGCCTAATTTTCAGATGTATTACTACGCTGCTCAGCTCACTCATATCAGTGTATGGGCGCAAGACTCTGGGGCTGACTCCTTACATTGTGAGTTTATTCGCTGTTACTTTCCTCACCTCTCTCCAGTGCAGGTGCTACTGAGTGGGAGCATGGCTCGGTTTCTTCCCCCTATCATTTACCAGGCCTTAAAGATATGGCGGGCCCTGAGAGACCTCTTGAGGTACGATGGCCTGGACCCGGATACCCCCCTCTGGTACTCTGACTGGCTCCCTGAATTACATACACTTGAGGGGCGGGAGGTATGGGCCCCTAGATCGGTGGTCTCTATTTCTCAACTCTACCTAGATAATAATCTCAAATCCTTTCAACAATTGAGAGAAGAGTTTGACCTACCTAATTCTTATTTCTTTAGATATCTCCAGCTTCGCCACGCCCTCCAGTCCCAATTTGCTGAATCCCCCCCACGAATCCTCCCATTCCCCATCAAGACCTTTGTGGCTACTTTGGGTCGGGCTAAGATGGTCTCCCTTGCGTATGGATATCTTCTTACCAAGCTCCATACGGACCCTTTGACACGTCTCCGTGGAAACTGGGAGGAGGATATAGGTCTAATAACTGAGGAGGACTGGGCCCTTGCTCTGGAATACCCCGCCAAAGTTACCAAATCTCTCAGATATCAGCAAATTCAATTCTTCATTTTACACAGAACATATATGACTCCAGTTAGGTTGGCTGCTTTTGGGACGGGCGGATCTGGCCTTTGTCCTAAGTGCGGGGGGCGGTGGGAACATTCTGGCATCTGGTGTGGGATTGCCCGAGGTTGAGGGTGTTCTGGTTGGGGGTCAGGTCAATTCTGGAGAGTACGGGAGTGACTGGCGGACTGCTTACCCCACAATTCTGTATTTTGGGGATGGGATGCTCAACTTCTCTTTATGCTCGCAGTGTATGTGCCTTGGCTAAGGTTTGCATTGCGAGGCTGTGGATGGCCCCTAGCAGCCCTTTAATATCTGCGCTTAAGACCTTAATTAATGACACAATAATTAAGGAAAGATACATATATATGAAACAAAATGCATCAGCCAAATTTGAAAAGGTTTGGTCTCCATGGCTAGACTCCCCCCATTCTCACCTGGTTCCCCACATATAGTGGGCACTGAAGTGCTAACATATCAAAAACTTGATGCTTACTGTAATATACTTGAGATGTTTGGCTGTTGGGCCCTGCGTGTTCGCCTATTTATATGCATGACTACTGTGGTCCTGAATCTGATGGTTCATTCTCACTTTGCTTCTCTCTTTTGTTATTTTTCTTACTGTTTAGGTTAAGGGTGTAAATATAAAAGTTAATGGAGACTAATATATTTGGCTACGGATTTTGCAGACCCTAATGGTCCGAATAATAGGGAATCCTTGTATATTCCCTTATGGACTTGGCCTGATATTCCACTGCTGAAAACTTCGCTCAAAAATGTGGCTTTGATTCAAAATAATTTGGTGTACTGTTTGTGATATGATGATGCTCTGCAATGTCTGTACCTTCTTCTCCAGAGTACTGAATAAAAATTACTTTATAAAAAAAAAAACAGCGAGTCAGTTTTCCTGACTCCAGCCGTCCTGGAAACATATATTTTCAGGGCCCTGACTACGTCCAGTAACTTGGAATCCTCCAAGTCCCGAGTAGCCGCAGGCACCACAATAGGTAGGTTCACATGAAAAGCTGAAACCACCTTAGGGAGGAATTGGGAACGAGTCCTCAATTCCGCCCTATCCATATGAAAAATCAGATAAGGGCTTTTACAAGACAAAGCCGCCAATTCTGATACACGCCTGGCCGACGCCAAGGCCAACAGCATGACCACTTTCCACGTGAGGTATTTTAGCTCCACGGTTTTAAGTGGCTCAAACCAATGCGACTTTAGGAAATCCAACACCACGTTGAGATCCCACGGTGCCACTGGGGGCACAAAAGGGGGCTGAATATGCAGCACTCCCTTCACAAAAGTCTGAACTTCAGGCAGTGAAGCCAGTTCTTTTGGGAAGAAAATCGACAGAGACGAAATCTGGACCTTAATGGAACCCAATTTTAGGCCCATAGTCACTCCTGACTGTAGGAAGTGCAGAAATCGACCGAGCTGAAATTCCTCCGTTGGGGCCTTCCTGGCCTCACACCAAGCAACATATTTTCGCCAGATGCGGTGATAATGTCGTACGGTCACATCTTTCCTAGCTTTAATCAGCGTAGGAATGACTTCCTCCGGCATGCCCTTTTCTTTTAGGATCCGGTGTTCAACCGCCATGCCGTCAAACGCAGCCGCGGTAAGTCTTGGAACAGACAGGGCCCCTGCTGCAGCAGGTCCTGTCTGAGCGGCAGAGGCCATGGGTTCTCTGAGATCATTTCTTGAAGTTCTGGGTACCAAGCTCTTCTTGGCCAATCTGGAACCACAAGTATAGTTCTTACTCCTCTCCTTCTTATTATTCTCAGTACCTTGGGTATGAGAGGCAGAGGAGGGAACACATAAACCGACTGGTACACCCACGGTGTCACTAGAGCGTCCACAGCTATCGCCTGAGGGTCCCTTGACCTGGCGCAATATCTTTTTAGCTTTTTGTTGAGGCGGGACGCCATCATGTCCACCTGTGGCCTTTCCCAACGGTGTACAATCATTTGGAAGACTTCTGGATGAAGTCCCCACTCTCCCGGGTGGAGGTCGTGCCTGCTGAGGAAGTCTGCTTCCCAGTTGTCCACTCCCGGAATGAACACTGCTGACAGTGCTAACACATGATTTTCCGCCCATCGGAGAATCCTTGTGGCTTCTGCCATCGCCATCCTGCTTCTTGTGCCGCCCTGACGGTTTACATGGGCGACCGCCGTGATGTTGTCTGACTGGATCAGCACCGGCTGGTGTTGAAGCAGGAGTCTTGCCTGACTTAGGGCATTGTAAATGGCCCTTAGTTCCAGAATATTTATGTGTAGGGAAGTCTCCTGACTCGTCCATAGTCCTTGGAAGTTTCTTCCCTGTGTGACTGCCCCCCAACCTCGAAGGCTGGCATCCGTGGTCACCAGGACCCAGTCCTGTATGCCGAATCTGCGGCCCTCTAGAAGATGAGCACTCTGCAGCCACCACAACAGCGACACCCTGGTCCTTGGAGACAGGGTTATCAGCCGATGCATCTGAAGATGCGATCCGGACCACTTGTCCAACAGATCCCACTGAAAGATCCTTGCATGGAACCTTCCGAATGGAATTGCTTCGTAAGAAGCTACCATCTTTCCCAGGACTCGCGTGCAGTGGTGCACCGACACCTGTTTTGGCTTAAGGAGGTCTCTGACTAGAGATGACAATTCCTTGGCCTTCTCCTCCGGGAGAAACACCTTTTTCTGTTCTGTGTCCAGAACCATCCCCAGGAACAGTAGACGCGTTGTAGGAACCAGCTGCGACTTTGGAATATTCAGGATCCAGCCGTGCTGTTGTAGCACTTCCCGAGCTAGTGCTACTCCGATCAACAACTGTTCCCTGGACCTCGCCTTTATAAGGAGATCGTCCAAGTACGGGATAATTATAACTCCCTTTTTTCGAAGGAGTATCATCATTTCGGCCATTAACTTGGTAAATACCCTCGGTGCCGTGGACAGACCAAACGGCAACGTCTGGAATTGGTAATGACAGTCCTGTACCACAAATCTGAGGTACTCCTGGTGAGGAGGGTAAATGGGGACATGCAGGTAAGCATCCTTGATGTCCAGTGATACCATGTAATCCCCTTCGTCCAGGCTTGCAATAACCGCCCTGAGCGATTCCATTTTGAACTTGAACCTTCTTATATAAGTGTTCAAGGATTTAAAATTTAAAATGGGTCTCACCGAACCGTCCGGTTTCGGTACCACAAACATTGTGGAATAGTAACCCCGTCCCTGTTGAAGGAGGGGTACTTTGGTTATCACCTACTGGGAGTACAGCTTGTGAATCGCCTCCAGCACCGCCTCCCTGTCTGGGGGAGTAGTTGGCAAGGCTGATTTGAGGAAACGGCGAGGGGGAGACGTCTCGAATTCCAGCTTGTACCCCTGAGATACCACTTGTAGAATCCAGGGATCCACCCGTGAGCGAACCCACTGGTCGCTGAAGTTCCGGAGACGGGCCCCCACCGCACCTGGCTCCACCTGTGGAGCCCCAGCGTCATGCGGTGGACTTAGAGGAAGCGGGAGAGGACTTTTGTTCCTGGGAACTTGCTGTTTGGTGCAGCTTTTTCCCCCTACCTCTGCCTCTGGGCAGAAAGGACGTGCCTCTAACCCGCTTGCCTTTCTGGGGCCGAAAGGACTGTACCCGATAATACGGTGCTTTCTTTGGCTGTGAGGGAACATGGGGTAAAAATGTCGACTTCCCAGCCGTCGCTGTGGAAACGAGGTCCGAGAGACCATCCCCAAACAATTCCTCACCCTTGTAAGGCAAAACCTCCATGTGCCTTTTAGAATCCGCATCACCTGTCCACTGCCGAGTCCATAATACTCTCCTGGCAGAAATGGACATTGCATTTATTCTAGATGCCAGTTGGCAAATATCCCTCTGTGCATCTCTCATGTATAAGACTACGTCTTTAATATGCTCTACAGTTAGCAATATAGTGTCCCTGTCAAGGGTATCAATGTTATCAGACAGGGAATCTGACCACGCAGCTGCAGCACTGCAGATCCATGCTGAAGCAATAGCCGGTCTCAGTATAATACCTGAGTGTGTATATACAGACTTCAGGATAGCCTCCTGCTTTCTATCCGCAGGCTCCTTTAGGGCGGCCGTATCCGGAGACGGTAGTGCCACCTTCTTTGACAAGCGTGTGAGCGCTTTATCCACCCTAGGGGATGTCTCCCAACGTATCCTATCCTCTGGCGGGAAAGGGTACGCCCTTAGCAACTTTTTGGAAATTACCAGTTTCTTATCGGGGGAAACCCACGCTTCATCACACACTTCATTTAACTCTTCAGAAGGGGGAAAAAACCACAGGTTGCTTTTTCTCCCCAAACATAATACCCTTTTTTGTGGTACCAGGGTTAATGTCAGAAATGTGCAACACATTTTTCATTGCCGTAATCATGTAACGGATGGCCCTATTGGAATGTACACTAGTCTCATCATCGTCGACACTGGAGTCAGTATCCGTGTCGACATCTGTGTCTGCCATCTGAGGTAGCGGGCGTTTTTGAGCCCCTGATGGCTTTTGAGACGCCTGGGCAGGCACGGACTGAGAAGCCGGCTGTCCCACATCTGCTATGTCATCAAACCTCTTATGTAAGGATTTGACACTGTCACGTAATTCCTTCCACATATCCATCCACTCAGGTGTCGACCCCGCAGGGGGTGACATCACATTTATCGGCACCTGCTCCGCCTCCACATAAGCCTCCTCATCAAACATGTCGACACAGGCGTACCGACACACCGCACACACACAGGGAATGCTCTGACTGAGGACAGGACCCCACAAAGTCCTTTGGGGAGACAGAGAGACAGTATGCCAGCACACACCAGAGCGCTATAAATCACAGGGATGTACACTATAATGAGTGATTTTACCCTCCAGCAGCTATATATATATATATATATATATATATATATATATATATATATTATTTGCACCTAAATTTAGTGCCCCCCCTCTCTTTTTTACCCTATTGAGCCTGGAAACTGCAGGGGAGAGCCTGGGGAGCGTCCTTCCAGCGGAGCTGTGAGAGGAAATGGCGCCAGTGTGCTGAGGGAGATAGCCCCGCCCCCTTCACGGCGGACTTCTCCCACTTTTTTTATGGATATATGGCAGGGGGTTTTACACATATATAGTCTTAATGACTATATTATGTGTATTTTTGCCAATGTAAGGTAATCTTATTGCAGCCCAGGGCGCCCCCCCCCCAGCGCCCTCCACCCATCAGTGACCGGAGTGTGAGGTGTGCAAGGGGAGCAATGGCGCACAGCTGCAGTGCTGTGCGCTACCTTAATGAAGACCGGAGTCTTGAGCCGCCGATTTCCTGGACGTTCATTTTGCTTCTGGCTCTGCAAGGGGGACGGCGGCGCGGCTCCGGGACCGGACGACCGAGGCTGGGCCTGTGTTCGATCCCTCTGCAGCTAATGGTGTCCAGTAGCCTAGAAGCCCAAGCTAGCTGCAAGCAGGTAGGTTCGCTTCTCTCCCCTAAGTCCCTCGTAGCAGTGAGTCTGTTGCCAGCAGATCTCACTGAAAATAAAAAACCTAAATATACTTTCTTTTCTAGAAGCTCAGGAGAGCCCGTAGTGTGCATCCAGCTCGAGCCGGGCACAGATTCTAACTGAGGTCTGGAGGAGGGGCATAGAGGGAGGAGCCAGTGCACACCAGGTAGTCCTAATTCTTTCTTAGAGTGCCCAGTCTCCTTCGGAGCCCGCTATTCCCCATGGTCCTTACGGAGTTCCCAGCATCCACTAGGACGTCAGAGAAATTCTTTTTTTTCATTGTTATTTCTTTTTAAGCCAATCAGCTCCTGACTGTCATTTTTCAAGCAAAGCAAGTATGGCACTTAGGATCTGATTGGCTGGTACTTTATCCATACCTCCCAACTGTCCCGGATACGCTATCCCACCCGCGGTCCGTAGTGCCCCGCAGTTTAGGGGGGAGGAGAGGTAGATTGGGAGAGCCAGTGATCACTGTGCTCTGCTCTGCAAAGCATCCGGTGATCAATGAATAGATGCGCATGGCATCTATCAGTGCAGGGAGGATTAGCCGGGGACTGCCCAGGTGCTCAGGGTATGCCCCCAATATGACAAAAATGGGGGGCATGGCATTAGGCCCTGCCCAAGGCCCCACCCACCCTTTCCAGAGGCCCCACACCCTTTTCAGCCACGTCTGCGCTTCCGGCGCGGCAGGCCCGAGTCCCTAGACTCAAAAGTTGGGAGGTATGCTTTATCTCTCTCCACTTTATCTCTCTCCAAGGCTTAGTAAATATATCGCTAAGGGAGAAATTCAATTACGGGCAAAATCATAGGATTGCAAGCACTTTCGTGTGTATTGGGGATTCGGGACATGGCGGCCATGGGGGTAACATGTGGTGTCATTACCGACGTTTTTTTCAGCCATAACCTGGAACATAAGTCTTGTAATTTGCATAACAAGACACAAATATGAACTGCCCTTTTGCATTAAGCAGAATATCCTCTCTATTTGACAGTGTTGTTGTTTTTTTTCCAGTACCTGCCATTTTGCATAATAACCACATGATGGCAGTGTTGGGTCATGTGCAGTAAGTGAATAAGACCTCTGGCCCTCATTCCGAGTCGTTCGCTCGGTATTTTTCATCGCATCGCAATGAAAATCCGCTTAGTACGCATGCGCAATATTCGCACTGCGACTGCGCCAAGTAATTTAACAATGAAGATAGTATTTTTACTCACGGCTTTTTCATCGCTCCGGCGATCGTAATGTGATTGACAGGAAATGGGTGTTACTGGGCGGAAACACGGCGTTTTATGGGCGTGTGGATGAAAACGCTACCGTTTCCGTAAAAAACGCAGGAGTGGCTGGAGAAACGGGGGAGTGTCTGAGCGAACGCTGGGTGTGTTTGTGACGTCAAACCAGGAACGACAAGCACTGAACTGATCGCACAGGCAGAGTAAGGTTGAAGTTACTCAGAAACTGCAAAGTAGTGTGTAATCGCAATATTGCGAATACATCGGTCGCAATTTTAAGAAGCTAAGATACACTCCCAGTAGGCGTAGGCTTAGCGTGTGTAACTCTGCTAAATTCGCCTTGCGACCGATCAACTCGGAATGAGGGCCTCTATGTAATTATTTCAGAAAGTCTGTCCAGTCTGCTCAATGCGTGTGCAGCGGAAGCAGAGCCGGCCTTAACCAATATGATGCCCTAGGCAAGATTTTGGCTGATGCCCCCTAGCACCGCCGCTAGTTCCGCCTCTGACCCTGCACCCTTTCCCAGCATAATCACCACTCATCCACAGCAGTCCTCATTTTGGTGCTCCTATCCCCTATATTTTAAATAGGAACAGTGCGCACATTTGGCGCACAGCCCAAAAAGGGGCTTGTTCTTGCTGGGAAGGGGCATGGCTACACAATAGTACCCCCAATTCAAATGACGCCACACAATAGTGCAACTTTACTCATATTTTATCATGCGATAATGTACCTTATTCATGTTACATCACACAGTAGTACAACTTTACCTTATATACGTTACTCCTTACAGTAGTGCCCCTTATTCACATTATTTCACACAGTAGTGCCCCTTATTCACATAACACCACACCATATTGCTCTTTATTCACATTAGACCACACAGTAGTGCCCTTTCTATACGTTACGCCACATAGTAGAGCACCTTACAGACATAATGCAACACATTAGTAATGAATTTATACACATAATGCCACACAGTCATGCCCCTTACACATACAGTATGACATACATTATTAATGTCCTTATAAACACACATTGAGGCTGTATCTGCATAGGAAATGCTACGTTACAGTAATTTCCAGGAACAATCTGTAATGTAACATTTTGTATGCAGAAACAGCCACAGTCACACACGGAATATAGGCATGCTGCATATCATTTTAATCAGCATAAGCTGCTTGTGCCCCTAGGCATGCCAAATGCCCTAGGCATTTGCCTAGTTTGCCTATGCCTAGGGCCTGCTCTGAACGGAAGCCTGGTCGCTCTCACACACATGGCTCCCACTGCGAGGGAGATGGACCAGACTTAGGAGCCAAGCAGAGGCGTCGGAACTGGGGGGGGCAAGGGGGCAGCTCGCCCCCCCCCCCCCCCCAAACATAGAGAGGCGCCGATCATTTACAGGAGGAGCGATGTGCGGTCAGGTGAAAGACCGCACATTACATCCTCTGCTCCGTGCAGTGAACGTCTAATCAGTCCCAGCGCTACCCGCCCCGCAAGGTCTGCAAAGCAGGGAGGCGCTCTCCCTGCTCTGCTACCTTACTGATATGCAGTGTTGCTGCCGGAGCTCCGCCTGTCACACTGACTGGCAGCGGCGCCGGCAGCATGAGCAGAAGCTCTTCACACTCTGGTCTCCCCCCACGCTCCTCCCCGCTGCACTAGTCAAAACAGGCAGCAGTGTCGCCCCTCCAGTCCTCCCTCCCCTCCCCACTGAAGACACAGCAGTCTTCTGCATCACTCACCCCTCCCCTGCTATCAGCGGTGGGTTCACGTACGGGACAGCAATGCACAGACAGGAAGTCATGTGATGTACACCTGACTGTGCACTGACTGGAGGAGCCAGCAGCCACAGGAAGAGGAGCAGCCAGCCACACAGAGGGATGAAGACTCCGCAGAGGCTCAGGTACTGTAGTGCTGCCTCATATAATTAAGGGGAGAGGGGGGAGGAGAGAAACTATCACATTAATGTGTGTTGGGGGGAGGGGGTGTCATAATAATGTGTGCTGGGGGAGGGGTGTCATATTGTGTGCTGGGGGAGTGGGGTCATAATAATGTGTGCTGGGGGGAGGGGAGTCATAATAATGTGTGCTGGGGAGGGGGGTCATAATAATGTGTGCTGGGGAGGGGGGGTGTCATAATAATGTGTGCTGGGGAGGGGGTGTCATAATAATGTGTGCTGGGGAAAGGGGGTGTCATAATAATGTGTGCTGGGGAGGGAGGGGGGGGGTCATAATAATGTGTGCTGGGGAGGGGGTGTCATAATAATGTGTGCTGGGGAGGGGAGGGGGTGTCATAATGTGTGCTGGGAAGGGGGGTAGTGTGATATTAATGTGTGCAAGGGAGGGGGGGTAGTATCATATAAATTTGTGTTGGGGAGGGGGTAGTGTCATATTAATGCGTGTTGGGGAAGGGGTAGTGTCATATTAATGTGTGCTGGGGAGGGGGGTAGTGTCATATTAATGTGTGCTGGGGAGGGGGGTAGTGTCATATTAATGCGTGCTGGGGAGGGAGGGGGGTCATATTACGGATTGCTAATGAACAAAAGAAACTGGGTCACTGCGCATATGTAACAGAAACCTAATGCAGCATCTTTCTATTCCACGGAACCTTCACCTTGGTTCCAACATCAATTAACCAATAGAAAAAAAGGAGTAATAGAAAATAGCGCAATCATCTCTTACCACACGTTCTCACTTATTAAAATGCATAGAAAAAACATGTAATCACCCTTGTAAATATGTTGTAATTTCCTCATATTGTCTGTAAGTTCATAGGATGTTGCCAATATAGGGGGTCATTCCGACCTGATCGCACACTGCAGTTTTTCGCAGCGCAGCGTTCAGGTCACTACTGCACATGCGTATGCACCGCAATGCACAGGTGCTTTGTACGGGTACAAAGCGGATCGTTGCTGAGCGATGGATTTAATAAAGAATCCATTCGCACAGCCGATTGCAAGGAGATTGACAGGAAGAGGGCGTTTGTGAGTGGCAACTGACCGTTTTCTGGGAGTGGTTGGAAAAAGCAGCCGTGTCCAGGCGTTTGCCAGGCGGGTGTCTGACGTCAATTCCGGCACCAGACAGGTTGAAGTGATCGCAGCGGCTGAGTAAGTTCAGACCTACTCAGAAACTGCATAAAATGTTTTTGCTGCGCTCGGCTGCACATACGATCGCAGACTTGCATAGCGAAAATACACTCCCCTGTGGGCAGCGAGTATGCGTTTGCACGGCTGCTTAAAACAGCTAGCGAGCGATCAACTCGGAATGACCCCCATAGAGAGATCCTTCAATCCCTTATGTTCTGCAATTCATAAGGTGAATTCACATTTCCACAACATATAGTGATTCTCATAAAAGAGAAAGAAAGACCAGCATTGCAGATATCTCAAGGTAATTGGCTCCAGTGTCTGAATGTGCTTTGTGTTCCAGCGTGCGTTCCACCTAGGTGCGCATAACCGAAAGTTAAGTCTTTCCAGGTTCCTTATCATACCAATGTAAAGACTTGACTTCCGGTTATACGCACATAGGTGGAACGCATGCTGGAACGCAAAGCGCATTCAGACACCAGAGGCGATCGGACATACTGCATTGCTTAACACTTTATAATGTTTTAAGCGTGAGCACCTGCTCCTCATTAGAAAAGGTATAAAACCTCGATCAATGTCACTAGCCACCAGACGCTTCTGAGGAAGAACCGCAAGGTTTGAAACGCATTAAGCGTGAGTGGCTTTTTTACCCTCAATCCATTCATCTTCGTTAGCTCTTTTAGAAAATTTCCCATACATATTTGTATCAAATTCTTCATTGAAGCGCTGCTATCCTCTTCTTCTTTTTTTGTTCCCATATTTACAGGACTGACTAATCCTGTTCTTATAGCATCAGCTAAATTAGAACATCATCCCAATTTGCGCCTGATTTTAACCTTGGTTAAAACTTTTTCATGAGTGGCTTCTAACACTGACTAACTGAGTTATACTACCCTGAGCTTGGATACCACGTTTGGGTTGCTGGAGTGTCCGGGCACTTTCTTTTCCTACCGATTACCATTAGGTCCAGTTGGGTTATGAGATGAACCATCGCCAGTCGTGTGTTTTTTACATGCTTGTGTATAATATATGAAATGTGAGTGCTATGTACATTAAATTTGTCCAATTACCTTTTAGTTATCTGTACTGCTGGTCTTTCTTTTCCTGTTGTGGAAACTTGTGGAAACGGGAATTCACCTTATGAATTGCGAAACTCATTTTATGGACATTTAAGGATCTCTTTATATTAGCAATATCCTATGAACTTACAGACGATGGGGGTCATTCCGACCCAATCGCACGCTGAGCTTCTTCGCAGCCGTGCGATCGGGTCGGAACTGCGCAGCGACGCCTCCAACAAAGAAAGCTGTTGCAGCGGTGACCACAAGAAGATTGACAGGAGGAAGGCGGATCCATCAACTCACCGTTTTCGGGACGTGGAGATCCGAACGCAGGTGTGTCGAGGCGTTTGGAAGGCGGATGTCTGACGTCAATTCCGGAACCTGCAATGCTGAAGTGATCGCACAGGGTAAGTGTTACCCTAGTTTAGTTCTGCACAAAACTTTTTTTGCATAGCAGGGCTGCTCAAGCGATCGCAGCCTTGTATGCAAAAATCCACTCCCTCATAGGCGGTGTCTACTTGATCGCACGGGCAGCAAAAAGTTGCAGCGTGCGATCAGGTCAGACGTTCCGCTAGACGTTCACGGCGCGCTGTAAGGAAGTCTGCCGGCAGACATCACCATTTCCCCCAGAGAAGGACGATCACCATCAAGGGACATCCGGGCATTCGGAACGCACCACGGAGGAGGTAAGGAATTCATCCCCACCTCACCGTATACGGAGCAGCTATACGAGTAATATACCCACACATCATACCAATTGCCACACGGGACTTTTGCCTAATTAAGGACGCGGTTTATACATGGGCTAATCCCACACATTGGGTAAGCTAGGGACATCACCTAAGCGGTTCAGTAAAGCTTTACCTATTACAACGGCAGATGAGAGTAAGACGCAGCATAGCGCTTCACACTGCCATTCACGTTGGTCGTTTGTATATGTTTGTGTTCTGTCTTTGTCTCTGACAATATATGTTTGTTTGTTTGTCAAGTGTACCGGTACTAGGATTGTACACTATAATTCCTATTCCCTATTTCTCTGACGTCCTAGTGGATGCTGGGGACTCCGTCAGGACCATGGGGATTAGCGGCTCCGCAGGAGACAGGGCACAAAAATAAAGCTTTAGGATCAGGTGGTGTGCACTGGCTCCTCCCCCTATGACCCTCCTCCAAGCCTCAGTTAGGTTTTTGTGCCCGTCCGAGCAGGGTGCAATCTAGGTGGCTCTCCTAAAGAGCTGCTTAGAAAAAGTTTTTAGGTTTTTTATTTTCAGTGAGTCCTGCTGGCAACAGGCTCACTGCATCGAGGGACTTAGGGGAGAGAAGTGAACTCACCTGCGTGCAGGATGGATTGGCTTCTTAGGCTACTGGACACCATTAGCTCCAGAGGGAGTCGGAACACAGGTCTCACCCTGGGGTTCGTCCCGGAGCCGCGCCGCCGACCCCCCTTGCAGATGCCGAAGATGGAAGAGGTCCAGAAGCAGGCGGCAGAAGACTTTTCAGTCTTCCTGAGGTAGCGCACAGCACTGCAGCTGTGCGCCATTGTTGTCAGCACACTTCACACAGCGGTCACGGAGGGTGCAGGGCGCTGGGGGGGCGCCCTGGGCAGCAATGTATAATACCTTTTTATGGCTAAAAATACATCACATATAGCCCTTGAGGCTATATGGATGTATTTAACCCCTGCCAGATCTCACAAACTCCGGAGAAGAGCCCGCCGAAATAGGGGGCGGGGCTTATTCTCCTCAGCACACAGCGCCATTTTCCTGCTCAGCTCCGCTGTGAGGAAGGCTCCCAGGACTCTCCCCTGCACTGCACTACAGAAACAGGGTAAAACAGAGAGGGGGGGGGCACTTTTTTTGGCGATATTACTATATTTAAGCTGCTATAAGGATACAACACTTATATAGGGTTGTTCCCATATATATTATAGCGCTTGGGTGTGTGCTGGCAAACTCTCCCTCTGTCTCCCCAAAGGGCTAGTGGGGTCCTGTCTTCAATAGAGCATTCCCTGTGTGTCTGCTGTGTGTCGGTACGTGTGTGTCGACATGTATGAGGACGATGTTGGTGTGGAGGCAGAGCAATTGCCGGTAATGGTGATGTCACCCCCTAGGGAGTCGACACCGGAATGGATGGCTTTGTTTATGGAATTACGTGATAATGTCAGCACATTACAAAAATCAGTTGACGACATGAGACGGCCGTCAAACCAGTTAGTACCTGCCCAGGCGTCTCAGACACCGTCAGGGGCTGTAAAACGCCCTTTACCTCAGTCGGTCGATACAGACCCAGACACGGACACTGAATCTAGTGTCGACGGTGAAGAAACAAACGTATTTTCCAGTAGGGCCACACGTTATATGATCACGGCAATGAAGGAGGCTTTGCATATCTCTGATACTACAAGTACCACAAAAAGGGGTATTATGTGGGGGGTGAAAAAACTACCTGTAGTTTTTCCTGAATCAGAGGAATTGAATGATGTATGTGATGAAGCGTGGGTTAACCCAGATAGAAAAGGGCTAATTTCAAAAAAGTTATTGGCATTATACCCTTTCCCGCCAGAGGTTAGGGCGCGCTGGGAAACACCCCCTAAGGTGGATAAGGCGCTCACACGCTTATCAAAACAAGTGGCGTTACCGTCTCCTGATACGGCCGCCCTCAAGGATCCAGCTGATAGGAGGCTGGAAACTACCCTAAAAAGTATATACACACATACTGGTGTTATACTGCGACCAGCCATCGCCTCAGCCTGGATGTGCAGTGCTGGGGTGGTCTGGTCGGATTCCCTGACTGAAAATATTGATACCCTGGATAGGGACAGTATTTTACAGACTTTAGAGCAATTAAAGGATGCTTTTCTTTATATGCGAGATGCTCAGAGGGATATTTGCACTCTGGCATCGAGAGTAAGTGCGATGTCCATATCTGCCAGAAGAAGTTTATGGACACGACAGTGGTCAGGTGATGCGGATTCCAAACGGCATATGGAAGTATTGCCGTATAAAGGGGAGGAATTATTTGGCGTCGGTCTATCGGATCTGGTGGCCACGGCAACGGCCGGGAAATCCACCTTTTTACCTCAGACCCCCTCCCAACAGAAAAAGACACCGTCTTTTCAGCCGCAGTCCTTTCGGTCCTATAAGAACAAGCGGGCAAAAGGACAGTCATATCTGCCCCGAGGCAGAGGAAAGGGTAAGAGAGGGCAGCAAGCAGCTCCTTCCCAGGAACAGAAGCCCTCCGCGGGTTCTGCAAAGCCCTCAGCATGACGCTGGGGCTTTACAAGCGGACTCAGGAACGGTGGGGGGTCGACTCAAGAATTTCAGCGCGCAGTGGGCTTGCTCACAGGTGGACCCCTGGATCCTGCAGGTAGTATCTCAGGGTTACAGGTTGGAATTCGAGAAGTCTCCCCCTCGCCGGTTCCTAAAGTCTGCTTTGCCAACGTCTCCCTCAGACAGGGTGACGGTATTGGAAGCCATTCACAAGCTGTTTTCTCAGCAGGTGATAGTCAAGGTACCCCTCCTACAACAGGGAAAGGGGTATTACTCCACGCTATTTGTGGTACCGAAGCCGGACGGCTCGGTAAGACCTATTCTAAATCTGAAATCTTTGAACCTGTACATACAAAAATTCAAGTTCAAGATGGAATCACTCAGAGCAGTGATAGCGAATCTGGAAGAAGGGGACTTTATGGTGTCCCTGGACATAAAAGATGCTTACCTGCATGTCCCAATTTGCCCTTCACATCAAGGGTACCTCAGGTTCGTGGTGCAAAACTGTCATTATCAGTTTCAGACGCTGCCGTTTGGATTGTCCACGGCACCTCGGGTCTTTACCAAGGTAATGGCCGAAATGATGATTCTTCTGCGAAGAAGAGGCGTATTAATTATCCCTTACTTGGACGATCTCCTGATAAGGGCAAGGTCCAGAGAACGGCTGGAGGACGGAGTAGCACTAACCCAAGTAGTGCTGCAACAGCACGGGTGGATTCTGAATTTTCCAAAATCTCAGTTGACCCCGACAACACGTCTGCTGTTCCTGGGAATGATTCTGGACACGGTTCAGAAAAAGGTGTTTCTTCCGGAGGAGAAAGCCAAGGAGTTATCCGAACTTGTCAGGAACCTCCTAAAACCAGGAAAAGTGTCTGTGCATCAATGCACAAGAGTCCTGGGAAAGATGGTGGCTTCTTACGAAGCAATCCCATTCGGCAGATTCCACGCACGAACTTTTCAGTGGGATCTGCTGGACAAATGGTCCGGATCGCATCTGCAGATGCATCAGCGGATAACCTTATCGCCACGGACAAGGGTGTCTCTTCTGTGGTGGTTGCAGAGTGCTCATCTGTTAGAAGGCCGCAGATTCGGCATACAGGACTGGGTCCTGGTGACCACGGATGCCAGTCTGAGAGGCTGGGAAGCGGTCACACAGGGAAGAAACTTCCAGGGAGTATGGTCAAGCCTGGAGATGTCTCTTCACATAAATATACTGGAGCTAAGAGCGATTTACAATGCTCTAAGCCTGGCAAAACCCCTGCTTCAGGGTCAGCCGGTGTTGATCCAGTCGGACAACATCACGGCAGTCGCCCACGTAAACAGACAGGGCGGCACAAGAAGCAGGAGAGCAATGACAGAAGCTGCAAGGATTCTTCGCTGGGCGGAAGATCATGTGATAGCACTGTCAGCAGTGTTCATTCCGGGAGTGGACAACTGGGAAGCAGACTTCCTCAGCAGACACGATCTACACCCGGGAGAGTGGGGACTTCATCCAGAAGTCTTCCACATGATTGTGAACCGTTGGGAAAAACCAAAGGTGGATATGATGGCGTCTCGCCTCAACAAAAAACTGGACAGGTATTGCGCCAGGTCAAGAGACCCTCAGGCAATAGCTGTGGACGCTCTGGTAACACTGTGGGTGTTCCAGTCAGTGTATGTGTTTCCTCCTCTGCCTCTCATACCCAAAGTACTGAGAATTATACGGCAAAGGGGAGTAAGAACGATACTCGTGGCTCCGGATTGGCCAAGAAGAACTTGGTACCCGGAACTTCAGGAGATGCTCACGGAAAATCCGTGGCCTCTACCTCTAAGGCGGGACCTGATTCAGCAGGGACCGTGTCTATTCCAAGACTTACCGCGGCTGCGTTTGACGGCGTGGCGGTTGAACGCCGAATTCTAAGGGAAAAAGGCATTCCGGAAGAGGTCATTCCTACACTGGTTAAAGCCAGGAAGGAGGTGACTGCACAACATTATCACCGCATTTGGAGAAAATATGTTGCGTGGTGTGAGGCCAGGAAGGTCCCCACGGAGGAATTTCAACTGGGTCGATTCCTGCATTTCCTACAAACAGGATTGTCTATGGGCCTCAAATTGGGGTCCATTAAGGTTCAAATTTCGGCCCTGTTGATTTTCTTCCAGAAAGAATTGGCTTCAGTTCCTGAAGTCCAGACTTTTGTTAAAGGAGTACTACATATACAGCCCCCGGTGGTGCCCCCTGTGGCTCCGTGGGACCTTAATGTAGTTTTGGATTTTCTCAAATCCCATTGGTTTGAGCCACTCAAATCGGTGGATTTGAAATATCTTACGTGGAAAGTAACCATGCTACTGGCCCTGGCTTCAGCCAGGAGAGTATCAGAATTGGCGGCTTTATCGTATAAAAGCCCATATCTGATTTTCCATTCGGACAGGGCAGAACTGCGGACGCGTCCTCATTTTCTGCCTAAGGTGGTGTCAGCGTTTCATCTGAACCAGCCTATTGTGGTGCCTGCGGCTACTAGCGATTTGGAGGATTCCAAGTTGCTGGACGTTGTCCGGGCATTGAGAATATATATTTCAAGGACGGCTGGAGTCAGAAAATCTGACTCGCTGTTTATACTATATGCACCCAACAAGCTGGGTGCTCCTGCTTCTAAGCAGACGATTGCTCGTTGGATTTGTAGCACAATTCAACTTGCACATTCTGTGGCAGGCCTGCCACAGCCTAAATCTGTCAAGGCCCATTCCACAAGGAAGGTGGGCTCATCCTGGGCGGCTGCCCGAGGGGTCTCGGCATTGCAACTCTGCCGAGCAGCTACGTGGTCGGGGGAGAACACGTTTGTAAAATTTTACAAATTTGATACCCTGGCTAAAGAGGACCTGGAGTTCTCTCATTCGGTGCTGCAGAGTCATCCGCACTCTCCCGCCCGTTTGGGAGCTTTGGTATAATCCCCATGGTCCTGACGGAGTCCCCAGCATCCACTAGGACGTCAGAGAAAATAAGATTTTACTTACCGATAAATCTATTTCTCGTAGTCCGTAGTGGATGCTGGGCGCCCATCCCAAGTGCGGATTGTCTGCAATACTTGTACATAGTTATTGTTACAAAAAAATCGGGTTGTTATTGTTGTGAGCCGTCTGTTCAGAGGCTCCTACGTTTGTCATACTGTTAACTGGGTTCAGATCACAAGTTGTACGGTGTGATTGGTGTGGCTGGTATGAGTCTTACCCGGGATTCAAAATCCTTCCTTATTGTGTACGCTCGTCCGGGCACAGTATCCTAACTGAGGCTTGGAGGAGGGTCATAGGGGGAGGAGCCAGTGCACACCACCTGATCCTAAAGCTTTATTTTTGTGCCCTGTCTCCTGCGGAGCCGCTAATCCCCATGGTCCTGACGGAGTCCCCAGCATCCACTACGGACTACGAGAAATAGATTTATCGGTAAGTAAAATCTTATTATACTTATATAGGAACCACCCATTCATATATCACTTCCATAGCCCCCCATGGCCATTCCAGTAGAACGGGAACATGCTATATCATCACAGCTGTTTTTAAGTAATATTTGTCAAGTAATAAACCTCTTTGAATTTACCAAAACTGAGTACTTTATATTTTATTCCTGTTGGGTAGTGCGCAGGGAGCAACCACCAATTTTTTCCTCCCTCTAAATCCCCTGTCAGAGTTCCTGGCCTCACCCAAACCCTACCTGTAACTCCCCCCCCCCCCCCACCAGTGCCCCTTCCCTCACCCTCCCTGTAACTCCCCCCTCAGTGCTCCTCACACTCCATCTAGCTCCCTGTCAGCATCCCTGCGCTCACCCTCCCTGTAAGTCCCCCTCAGCATCCCTGCCCTCACCCTCCCTGTAACTCCCCCTCAACATCCCTGCCCTCTCCCTCCCTGTAACTCCCCCTCAGCATCCCTGCCCTCGTCCTCCCTGTAACTCCCACGGCCACTACAATCAGTCACCTCGGCACCAGCACTGCACTGGTCACTGCTAATGTTTGATCTACTCTCCCTGCTACATGGGGCACATGGTGGGAAACTAGAGGGACATGGGAGAGCTGAAGTGACATCATACAATCAGACATTCTGGTCTCTAATTACAGATGTTGCCGCGATGCATATGCATGGGCATATGCATCGCGGCAAGCTGCAGCGTACGCTGTGCTGCCACTAGTCACAGCTGGTGATTGCACCATTGAAGTCTATGGCGTGCATGCCATAGATGCGGGAATACTAGCCACGCCATCCATGTCGTGATGATGAGCGTGGTTACATCTGTACATGAGGCAGCCAAAAAAATTGTATGCTTTTCTGGGTGTGGGAATTTAGTGTGGATCTGGCCTTCTCAATGTATTTTATGTGGATCTGGCCTTTAGCGATTCAGCAATTTAGGGGCGCCAAAATGAGATTATATCTTGCCCCCCCCAACCTAAAAACGTTCTGACGCCCCTGGAGCCAAGGACTGGCTGCCGGGTTAAGAATGGGAGCAGAGTGAGGGGGCAGGAAGAAGCAATGAGAGGGTTTGGGACAGAGTGAAGGAGGATGGACTTGGGACAGAGCTGAGACTAAGGAGGAGGGTTATGCTGCACAGCAGAGAGGGGGCCCCAGAATAGAAGGCGGGGCAGAGCTGGGGGTGGAGACTGAGGTGACTCTGCATGTGTCGGGTATAGTAAACCAGTAAAATGTAATACCGTAGGGATTATTCTTGAAGAAAAATGATAAATGCAATATATCACATACTGTACATCCTGACCTTCCAAGTTACTCAGGTTGCACTGGCATATTTATAATGGGTGCAGTGCGTGCAGTGCACACGGGCCCCCGGGGTCTAGGGGGGCCCACACCGCACACCCATTATTTTTAATACCCTCCACAGTCCCGTGATGCAGCAGCAGTGCTGCAGGAATAACTGGGAAAATGACATTTTCAGCGCCATTTTCCTGGTGTTTCGCACATACGCAGTAGAAAATCACTGGGAAAATGGCCGCCATGCCATTTTCCCAGAGATCTGTGCATGCACTCTAGGCTCTGGGACAGCGCTAGGGTCCCCTAGTGCCCAGAGTTACAGTGCTGCCGGCTAGAGAGCAGGGGGCCCAGACGGATCCTGCACACGTGCCTCCTCCTCTCTAGAAACGCCGGTCAGATTGACTATAGATTGGCTATGTATATATATAAAAAAAGGAAAAAATCAAGAGAAGAGTAAACACATGAATGTACTGTCAGGTGCCTTGGTTAAATTAAAAAAGATTTATTTTCTGTGCCTGGGAAGTGAACGTATGGGACGAGAAGGGGGGATATTTTCTAGCATCAGTTTAGTATGTGGAATGAGAGTTGTCCAGGTTAGCTGCCCAGCTTTTAAGAAGCCATGTCTATGATAGATTATATAGTTTCTCTGACGTCCTAGTGGATGCTGGGACTCCGTAAGGACCATGGGGAATAGCGGCTCCGCAGGAGACAGGGCACAAAATAAAAGCTTAAGGATCAGGTGGTGTGCACTGGCTCCTCCCCCTATGACCCTCCTCCAAGCCTCAGTTAGATTTTTGTGCCCGGCCGAGAAGGGTGCAATCTAGGTGGCTCTCCTGAGCTGCTTAGAATAAAAGTTTAGTTAGGTTTTTTTATTTTCAGTGAGTCCTGCTGGCAACAGGCTCACTGCATCGTGGGACTAAGGGGAGAAGAAACGGACTCACCTGAGTGCAGAGTGGATCGGGTTTCTTAGGCTACTGGACACTAGCTCCAGAGGGACGATCACAGGTTCAGCCTGGATGGGTCACCGGAGCCGCGCCGCCGTCCCCCTTACAGAGCCAGAAGAGACGAAGAGGTCCGGTGAAATCGGCGGCAGAAGACATCCTGTCTTCAGACTAAGGTAGCGCACAGCACCGCAGCTGTGCGCCATTGCTCTCAGCACACTTCACACTCCGGTCACTGAGGGTGCAGGGCGCTGGGGGGGGAGCGCCCTGAGACGCAATATAACGGAATACCTTAGGTGGCAAAACAGAATACATCACATATAGCTCCTGGGCTATATGGATGTATTTTAATCCCCTGCCATTTTACACAGAAAAGCGGGAGATAAGGACGTCGTGAAGGGGCGGAGCCTATCTCCTCAGCACACAAGCGCCATTTTCCCTCACAGCTCCGCTGGAAGGACGGCTCCCTGACTCTCCCCTGCAGTCCTGCTTCAGAATCAGGTTAAAAAAGAGAAGGGGGGGCATTTTTGGCAGCAAATAACGATAATAACAGCAGCTATAAGGGAATAACACTTATATAAGGTTATCCCTGTATATATATATATATATATAGCGCTGGGTGTGTGCTGGCAGACTCTCCCTCTGTCTATCCAAAGGGCTAAGTGGGGTCCTGTCCTCTATCAGAGCATTCCCGGTGTGTGTGCTGTGTGTCGGTACGCGTGTGTCGACATGTATGAGGAGGAAAATTATGTGGAGGCGGAGCAGTTGCCTGTGTTGGTGATGTCACCCCCTAGGGAGTCGACACCGGACTGGATGATTGTATTTAAACAATTAAGTGATAATGTCAGCAATTTGCAAAAAACTGTTGACGACATGAGACAGCCGGCAAATCAATTAGTGCCTGTCCAGGCGTCTCAGACACCGTCAGGGGCGCTAAAACGCCCGTTACCTCAGTGGGTCGACACAGACCCTGACACAGATACTGAGTCTAGTGTCGACGGTGACGAGACAAACGTAATGTCCAGTAGGGCCACACGTTACATGATCACGGCAATGAAAGAGGCATTGAACCTTTCTGACACTACAAGTACCACAAAGAAGGGTATTATGTGGGGAGAGAAAAAACTACCAATATTTTTTCCTGAGTCAGAGGAAATAAATGAGGTGTGTGAAAAAGCGTGGGTTTCCCCCGATAAAAAACAGCTAATTTCTAAAAAATTATTAGCATTATATCCTTTCCCGCCAGAGGTTAGGGCGCGTTGGGAAACACCCCCTAGGGTAGATAAGGCGCTCACACGTTTATCAAAACAAGTAGCGTTACCGTCTCCTGATACGGCTACCCTCAAAGAACCAGCTGATAGAAGGCTGGAAAATATCCTAAAAAGTATATACACACATACTGGTGTTATACTGCGACCAGCAATCGCCTCAGCCTGGATGTGCAGTGCTGGAGTCGCATGGTCGGATTCCCTGACCGAGAATATTGATACCCTGGATAGGGACAATATTTTGTTAACTATAGAACATTTAAAGGATGCACTACTATATATGCGTGATGCACAGAGGGATATTTGCACCCTGGCATCAAGAATAAGTGCTATGTCCATCTCTGCCAGAAGAGCGTTATGGACGCGACAGTGGTCAGGGGATGCGGATTCCAAACGGCACATGGAAGTATTGCCGTATAAAGGGGAGGAGTTATTTGGGGCTGGTCTATCGGACCTGGTGGCCACGGCAACGGCTGGAAAATCCACCTTTTTACCCCAGGTCACTCCACATCAGCAGAAAAAGACACCGTCTTTTCAAACTCAGTCCTTTCGTTCCCATAAGTACAAGCGAGCAAAAGGCCACTCTTTTCTGCACCGGGGCAGAGGAAGAGGAAAAAGACTGCACCATGCAGCCGCTTCACAGGAGCAGAAGCCCTCCCCTGCTTCTGCCAAGTCTTCAGCATGACGCTGGGGCTTTACAAGCAGACTCAGATATGGTGGGGGCCCGTCTCAAGAATTTCAACGCGCAGTGGGCTCACTCGCAAGTGGATCCCTGGATTCTACAGGTAGTATCGCAGGGGTACAAACTGGAATTCGAGGCGTTTCCCCCTCGTCGTTTCCTGAAGTCTGCTTTACCAAAGTCTCCCTCCGACAGGGAGGCAGTTTTGGCAGCCATTCACAAGCTGTATTCCCAGCAGGTGATAATCAAGGTACCCCTCCTGCAACAAGGAAAGGGGTATTATTCCACGCTGTTTGTGGTACCGAAGCCGGACGGCTCGGTGAGACCAATTTTAAATCTGAAATCCTTGAACACTTACATAAAAAGGTTCAAATTCAAGATGGAGTCACTCAGAGCAGTGATAGCAAACCTGGAAGAAGGGGACTATATGGTGTCTCTGGACATCAAGGATGCTTATCTCCACGTCACGATATACCCTTCTCACCAAGGGTACCTCAGGTTTGTAGTACAAAACTGTCATTATCAGTTTCAGACGCTGCCGTTTGGATTGTCCACGGCACCTCGGGTCTTTACCAAGGTAATGGCCGAAATGATGATTCTTCTAAGAAGAAAAGGCATTTTAATTATCCCTTACTTGGACGATCTCCTGATAAGGGCAAGATCCAGGGAACAGTTAGAAGTCGGAGTAGCACTATCTCAGGTAGTGTTACGTCAGCACGGGTGGATTCTAAATATTCCAAAATCGCAGCTGATTCCAACGACACGTCTACTGTTCCTAGGAATGATTCTGGACACAGTCCAGAAGAAGGTGTTTCTCCCGGAGGAGAAGGCCAGGGAGTTATCCGAGCTAGTCAGGAACCTCCTAAAACCAGGACAGGTCTCAGTGCATCAGTGCACGAGGGTCCTGGGGAAAATGGTGGCTTCTTACGAAGCGATTCCATTCGGAAGATTCCATGCAAGAACATTTCAGTGGGATCTACTGGACAAATGGTCCGGATCGCATCTGCAGATGCATCAGCGGATAACCCTGTCGCCAAGGACAAGGGTGTCTCTCCTGTGGTGGCTGCAGAGTGCTCATCTACTAGAGGGCCGCAGATTTGGCATTCAGGATTGGATCCTGGTAACCACGGATGCCAGCCTGAGAGGCTGGGGAGCAGTCACACAGGGAAGGAATTTCCAGGGCCTGTGGTCAAGCCTGGAAACGTCTCTTCATATAAACATTCTGGAACTAAGGGCCATTTACAATGCCCTAAGTCAAGCAAAACCTCTGCTTCAGGGTCAGGCGGTGTTGATCCAATCGGACAACATCACGTCAGTCGCCCATGTAAACAGACAGGGCGGCACGAGAAGCAGGAGGGCAATGGCAGAAGCTGCAAGGATTCTTCGCTGGGCGGAAAATCATGTGATAGCACTGTCAGCAGTATTCATTCCGGGAGTGGACAACTGGGAAGCAGACTTCCTCAGCAGACACGACCTTCACCCGGGAGAGTGGGGACTTCACCCAGAAGTCTTCCACCTGATTGTAAACCGTTGGGAAAAACCAAAGGTGGACATGATGGCGTCACGTCTAAACAAAAAACTGGACAGATATTGCGCCAGGTCAAGGGACCCTCAGGCAATAGCAGTGGACGCTCTGGTAACGCCGTGGGTGTACCAGTCAGTGTATGTGTTCCCTCCTCTGCCTCTCATACCAAAAGTACTGAGAATCATAAGAAGGAGAGGAGTAAGAACTATACTCGTGGTTCCGGATTGGCCAAGACGGACTTGGTACCCGGAACTTCAAGAGATGCTCACGGACGAACCGTGGCCTCTACCTCTAAGAAAGGACCTGCTACTGCAGGGGCCTTGTCTGTTCCAAGACTTACCGCGGCTGCGTTTGACGGCATGGCGGTTGAACGCCGGATCCTGAGGGAAAAAGGCATTCCAGAAGAAGTCATCCCTACTCTGGTCAAAGCCAGGAAGGACGTAACCGCAAAACATTATCACCGCATTTGGCGTAAATATGTTGCGTGGTGTGAGGCCAAGAAGGCCCCTACAGAGGAATTTCAACTGGGTCGTTTCCTTCATTTCCTGCAAACAGGACTGTCTATGGGCCTAAAATTAGGGTCCATTAAGGTTCAAATTTCGGCCCTGTCGATTTTCTTCCAGAAAGAACTGGCTTCAGTACCTGAAGTTCAGACATTTGTAAAAGGGGTCCTGCACATACAGCCTCCTTTTGTGCCTCCAGTGGCACCTTGGGATCTCAATGTGGTGTTGAGTTTTCTAAAGTCACATTGGTTTGAACCACTTTCCACTGTGGACTTAAAATATCTCACATGGAAGGTGTCGATGCTGTTAGCCTTGGCTTCAGCCAGGCGTGTGTCAGAATTGGCGGCTTTATCATATAAAAGCCCTTACTTAATTTTTCATTCTGACAGGGCGGAATTGAGGACTCGTCCTCAATTTCTACCTAAGGTGGTTTCTGCATTTCACATGAACCAACCTATTGTGGTACCTGCGGCTACCAGGGACTTAGAGGACTCTAAGTTGCTTGACGTTGTCAGGGCCTTGAAAATATATGTTTCCAGGACGGCTGGAGTCAGAAAATCTGACTCGCTGTTTATCCTGTATGCACCCAACAAGCTGGGTGCTCCTGCTTCTAAGCAGACGATTGCTCGTTGGATTTGTAGTACAATTCAGCTTGCACATTCTGTGGCAGGATTGCCACAGCCAAAATCAGTAAAAGCCCATTCCACAAGGAAAGTGGGCTCATCTTGGGTGGCTGCCCGAGGGGTCTCGGCTTTACAACTTTGCCGAGCAGCTACTTGGTCAGGGGCAAACACGTTTGCTAAATTCTATAAATTTGATACCCTGGCTGAGGAGGACCTGGAGTTCTCTCATTCGGTGCTGCAGAGTCATCCGCACTCTCCCGCCCGTTTGGGAGCTTTGGTATAATCCCCATGGTCCTTACGGAGTCCCAGCATCCACTAGGACGTCAGAGAAAATAAGATTTTACTTACCGATAAATCTATTTCTCGTAGTCCGTAGTGGATGCTGGGCGCCCATCCCTAGTGCGGATTGTCTGCAATACTTGTATATAGTTATTGTTACAAAAATTCGGGTTATTATTGTTGTGAGCCATCTTTTCAGAGGCTCCTTTGCATTTATCATACTGTTAACTGGGTTCAGATCACAAGTTGTACGGTGTGATTGGTGTGGCTGGTATGAGTCTTACCCGGGATTCAATATCCTTCCTTATTATGTACGCTCGTCCGGGCACAGTATCCTAACTGAGGCTTGGAGGAGGGTCATAGGGGGAGGAGCCAGTGCACACCACCTGATCCTTAAGCTTTTATTTTGTGCCCTGTCTCCTGCGGAGCCGCTATTCCCCATGGTCCTTACGGAGTCCCAGCATCCACTACGGACTACGAGAAATAGATTTATCGGTAAGTAAAATCTTATTTTTGCATCCTCATGGACTTCCCTTCAAGAGAAGGGGAAGGATGGGACAGACAAATCACGTGCTGAGTGTCCCCTCAGGTGCTTAATACTAGAGATGAGCGGGTTCGGTTCCTCGGAAACCGAACCCCACCGAACTTCACCCATTTTACACGGGTCCGAGGCATACTCGGATTCTCCCGTATGGCTCGGTTAACCCGAGCGCGCCCGAACGTCATCATCCCGCTGTCGGATTCTCGCGAGATTCGGATTCTATATAAGGAGCCGCGCGTCGCCGCCATTTTTCACTCGTGCATTGGAAATAATAGTGAGAGGACGTGGCTGGCGTCCTCTCACTTTGTTTCAGGGGGCTGCATATCTTTATTCTGGAGACCAGCAGTATTATAGGAGGAGTACAGTGCAGAGTTTTGCTGACCAGTGACCACCAGTATTATACGTTGTCTGCCTTAAAAACGCTCCATATCTGTGCTCAGTGTGCTGCATATGTCTGTGCTCACACTGCTTTATTGTGGGGACTGGGGACCAGCAGTATTATATAGGAGGAGTACAGTGCAGAATTTTGCTGACCAGTGACCACCAGTATACGTTGTCTGCCTGAAAAACGCTCCATATCTGTGATCAGTGTGCTGCATATATCTGTGCTCACACTGCTTTACTGTGGGTACTGGGGACCACCAGTATATTATATAGGAGGAGTACAGTGCAGAGTTTTGCTGACCAGTGACCACCAGTATACGTTGTCTGCCTGAAAAACGCTCCATATCTGTGCTCAGTGTGCTGCATATATCTGCGCTCACACTGCTTTATTGTGGGTACTGGGGACCACCAGTATATTATATAGGAGGAGTACAGTGCAGAGTTTTGCTGACCAGTGACCACCAGTATTATACGTTGTCTGCCTGAAAAACGCTCCATATCTGTGCTCAGTGTGCTGCATATATCTGTGCTCACACTGCTTTATTGTGGGTACAGGGGACCACCAGTATATTATATAGGAGGAGTACAGTGCAGAGTTTTGCTGACCAGTGACCACCAGTATTATACGTTCTCTGCCTGAAAAACGCTCCATATCTGTGCTGCATTGTAGTATATAGTAGGAGTACAGTGCATAATTTTGCTGACCACCAGTATATAATATATAGGAGTACGGTACAGAAGGCCACTGCTCTACCTACCTCTGTGTCGTCAAGTATACTATCCATCCATACCTGTGGTGCATTTCAGTTTTGCACAGTTTGCTGACCACCAGTATATAATATATAGCAGTACGGTACAGAAGGCCACTGATCTACCTACCTCTGTGTCGTCAAGTATACTATCCATCCATACCTGTGGTGCATTTAAGTTTTGCACAGTTTGCTGACCACCAGTATATAATATATAGCAGTACGGTACAGTAGGCCACTGCTCTACCTACCTCTGTGTCGTCAAGTACACTATCCATCCATACCTGTGGTGCATTTAAGTTTTGCACAGTTTGCTGACCACCAGTATATAATATATAGCAGTACGGTACAGTAGGCCACTGCTCTACCTACCTTTGTGTCGTCAAGTACACTATCCATCCATACCTGTGGTGCATTTAAGTTTTGCACAGTTTGCTGACCACCAGTATATAATATATAGCATTACGGTACAGTAGGCCACTGCTCTACCTACCTCTGTGTCGTCAAGTATACTATCCATCCATACCTGTGGTGCATTTCAGTTGTGCGCAGTATATATAGTAGTAGGCCATTGCTATTGATACTGGCATATAATTCCGCACATTAAAAAATGGAGAACAAAAATGTGGAGGGTAAAATAGGGAAAGATCAAGATCCACTTCCACCTCGTGCTGAAGCTGCTGCCACTAGTCATGGCCAAGACGATGAAATGCCATCAACGTCGTCTGCCAAGGCCGATGCCCAATGTCATAGTAGAGAGCATGTAAAATCCAAAACACAAAAGTTCAGTAAAATGACCCAAAAATCAAAATTAAAAGCATCTGAGGAGAAGCGTAAACTTGCCAATATGCCATTTACGACACGGAGTGGCAAGGAACGGCTGAGGCCCTGGCCTATGTTCATGGCTAGAGGTTCAGCTTCACATGAGGATGGAAGCACTCATCCTCTCGCTAGAAAAATGAAAAGACTTAAGCTGGCAAAAGCACAGCAAAGAACTGTGCGTTCTTCTAAATCACAAATCCCCAAGGAGAGTCCAATTGTGTCGGCTACGATGCCTGACCTTCCCAACACTGGACGGGAAGAGGTGGCACCTTCCACCATTTGCACGCCCCCTGCAAGTGCTGGAAGGAGCACCCGCAGTCCAGTTCCTGATAGTCAAATTGAAGATGTCACTGTTGAAGTACACCAGGATGAGGATATGGGTGTTGCTGGTGCTGAGGAGGAAATTGACAAGGAGGATTCTGATGGTGAGGTGGTTTGTTTAAGTCAGGCACCCGGGGAGACACCTGTTGTCCGTGGGACGAATATGGCCATTGACATGCCTGGTCAAATTACAAAAAAAATCACCTCTTCGGTGTGGAATTATTTTAACACAAATGCAGACAACAGGTGTCAAGCTGTGTGTTTCCTTTGTCAAGCTGTAATAAGTAAGGGTAAGGACGTTAACCACCTCGGAACATCCTCCCTTATACGTCACCTGCAGCGCATTCATCATAAGTCAGTGACAAGTTCAAAAACTTTGGATGACAGAGGAAGCAGTCCACTGACCAGTAAATCCCTTCCTCTTGTAACCAAGCTCCTGCAAACCACACCACCAACTCCCTCAGTGTCAATTTCCTCCTTCCCCAGGAAAGCCAATAGTCCTGCAGGCCATGTCACTGGCAAGTCTGACGAGTCCCCTCCTGCCTGGGATTCCTCTGATGCAACCTTGAGTGTAACACCTACTGCTGCTGGCGCTGCTGTTGTTGCTGCTGGGAGTCAATCATGATCCCAGAGGGGAAGTCGGAAGACCACTTGTACTACTTCCAGTAAGCAATTGACTGTCCAAAAGTCCTTTGCGAGGAAGATGAAATATCACAGCAGTCATCCTGCTGCAAAGTGGATAACTCAGGCCTTGGCAGCCTGGGCGGTGAGAAACGTGTTTCCGTTATCCACCGTTAATTCACAGGCAACTACAGACTTGATTGAGATACTCTGTCCCCGGTACCAAATACCATCTAGGTTCCATTTCTCTAGGCAGGCGATACCGAAAATGTACACAGACCTCAGAAAAAGAGTCACCAGTGTCCTAAAAAATGCAGTTTTACCCAATGTTCACTTAACCACGGACATGTGGACAAGTGGAGCAGGGCAGACTCAGGACTATATGACTGTGACAGCCCACTGGGTAGATGTATTGCCTCCCGCAGCAAGAACAGCAGCGGCGGCACCAGTAGCAGCATCTCGCAAACGCCAACTCGTTCCTAGGCAGGCTACGCTTTGTATCACCGCTTTCCAGAAGAGGCACACAGCTGACAACCTCTTACGGAAACTGAGGAACATCATCGCAGAATGGCTTACCCCAAATGGACTCTCCTGGGGATTTGTGACATCGGACAACGCCAGCAATATTGTGCGTGCATTACATCTGGGCAAATTTCAGCACGTCCCATGTTTTGCACATACATTGAATTTGGTGGTGCAGAATTATTTAAAAAACGACAGGGGCGTGCAAGAGATGCTGTCGGTGGCCCGAAGAATTGCGGGCCACTTTCGGCATTCAGCCACCGCGTGCCGAAGACTGGAGTACCAGCAAACAGTCCTGAACCTGCCCTGTCATCATCTGAAGCAAGAGGTGGTAACGAGGTGGAATTCAACCCTCTATATGCTTCAGAGGATGGAGGAGCAGCAAAAGGCCATTCAAGCCTATACATCTGCCTACGATATAGGCAAAGGAGGGGGAATGCACCTGACTCAAGCGCAGTGGAGAATGATTTCAACGTTGTGCAAGGTTCTGCAACCCTTTGAACTTGCCACACGTGAAGTCAGTTCAGACACTGCCAGCCTGAGTCAGGTCATTCCCCTCATCAGGCTTTTGCAGAAGAAGCTGGAAACATTGAAGGAGGAGCTAAAACAGAGTGATTCCGCTAGGCATGTGGGACTTGTGGATGGAGCCCTTAATTCGCTTAACCAGGATTCACGGGTGGTCAATCTGTTGAAATCAGAGCACTACATTTTGGCCACCGTGCTCGATCCTAGATTTAAAACCTACGTTGTATCTCTCTTTCTGGCAGACACAAGTCTGCAGAGGTTCAAAGACCTGCTGGTGAGAAAATTGTTAAGTCAAGCGGAACGTGACCCATCAACAGCTGCTCCTTCACATTCTCCCGCGACTGGGGGTGCGAGGAAAAGGCTAAGAATCCCGAGCCCACCTGCTGGCGGTGATGCAGGACAGTCTGGAGCGAGTGCTGACATCTGGTCCGGACTGAAGGACCTGCCAACGATTACTGACATGTCGTCTACTGTCACTGCATATGATTCTCTCACCATTGAAAGAATGGTGGAGGATTATATGAGTGACCGCATCCAAGTAGGCACGTCAGACAGTCCGTACGTATACTGGCAGGAAAAAGAGGCAATTTGGAGGCCCTTGCAGAAACTGGCTTTATTTTACCTAAGTTGCCCCCCCTCCAGTGTGTACTCTGAAAGAGTGTTTAGTGCAGCCGCTCACCTTGTCAGCAATCAGCGTACGAGGTTACTTCCAGAAAATGTGGAGAAGATGATGTTCATTAAAATGAATTATAATCAATTCCTCCGTGGAGACATTCACCAGCAATTGCCTCCAGAAAGTACACAGGGACCTGAGATGGTGGATTCCAGTGGGGACGAATTAATAATCTGTGAGGAGGGGGATGTACACAGTGAAAGGGGTGAGGAATCGGACGATGAGGAGGAGGTGGACATCTTGCCTCTGTAGAGCCAGTTTGTGCAAGGAGAGATTGATTGCTTCTTTTTTGGTGGGGGCCCAAACCAACCAGTCATTTCAGTCACAGTTGTGTGGCAGACCCTGTCGCTGAAATGATGGGTTTGTTAAAGTGTGCATGTCCTGTTTATACAACATAAGGGTGGGTGGGAGGGCCCAAGGACAATTCCATCTTGCACCTCTTTTTTCTTTCATTTTTCTTTGCATCATGTGCTGTTTGGGGACTATTTTTTGAAGTGCCATCCTGCCTGACACTGCAGTGCCACTCCTAGATGGGCCAGGTGTTTGTGTCGGCCACTTGTGTCGCTTAGCTTAGCCATCCAACGACCACAGTGCACCTCTTTTTTTCTTTGCATCATGTGCTGTTTGGGGACTATTTTTTAAATCGACCATCCTGTCTGACACTGCAGTGCCACTCCTAGATGGGCCAGGTGTTTGTGTCGGCCACTTGGGTCGCTTAGCTTAGTCATCCAACGACCTCGGTGCAAATTTTAGGACTAAAAATAATATTGTGAGGTGTTCAGAATAGACTGGAAATGAGTGGAAATTATGGTTATTGAGGTTAATAATACTATGGGATCAAAATGACCCCCAAATTCTATGATTTAAGCTGTTTTTGAGGGTTTTTTGTAAAAAACACCCGAATCCAAAACACACCCGAATCCGACAAAAAATTTTCAGGGAGGTTTTGCCAAAACGCGTCCGAATCCAAAACACGGCCGCGGAACCGAATCCAAAACCAACACACAAAACACGAAAAATGTCCGGTGCACATCACTACTTAATACACAGCTCAGGAAGATGGAATCTATTTCTTCCAGAAATGTTAGCATGTCTCTCTGCCAGTGAGCCTGTCTTCTAGCACTGTTGGTGCATGTCTCTCTGCCGGTGAGCCTGTCTTCTAGCACTATTGGTGCATGTCTCTCTGCCAGTGAGCCTGTCTTCTAGCACTGTTGGGGCATGTCTCTCTGCCGGTGAGCCTGTCTTCTAGCCAGGGCCGGACCGACGCATACGCGGGCTACGCAGCCGCGTTGAGCGCCAGGCAGTAGAGGGCGCTGCTGCAGACAGTGAGTCGCAGTGATTTCACTCTCTACAGCAGCGGTGGCCAGCAAGTGGCTCGATCCGCTCCCGGCCACCGCTGCCCGGCACGCACAGACGTCTCCGGCGGCAGTGACTATCTTAAATTTGGTGCTCCTGATTGTCTGCCAGACTACCAGCTCTGATTGGCTCATGGGCCAGCGACGAATTGAAGATATACACCGCCGCTGGAGAGGGGTAGGAGAGGCGCACGCTGAGCTCTCCTCCCCTCACAGCAGCAGATGAGCAGCACTTAATTTTGGGGGTGTAGGGGGGAGGCACTGTGGTACATGGGTATCTGCACTGGGGGCATATCTGGCACTGTGGTGACATGTGTATCTGCACTGGGGGCATATCTGGCACTGTGGTGACATGTGTATCTGCACTGGGGGCATATCTGGCGCTTTGGGAGGCTCTGTGGGGACATGTGTATCTGCACTGGGGGCATATCTGGCATTGTGGGGGCATGCATATCTGCACTGGGGCATATAAGGCACTGTGGGGAAATGTGTATCTGCACTGGGGGCATATCTGGCACTGTTGGGAAATGTGTATCTGCACTGGGGGCATATCTGGCGCTGTGGGAGGCACTGTGGGGACATGTGTATCTGCACTGGGGGCATATCTGGCACTGTGGGGACATGTGTATCTGCACTGGGGGCATACTGTATCTGGTACTGTGGGGAAATGTGTATCTGCACTGGGGGCATATCTGGAACAGTCGGAAAATGTGTATCTGCACTGGGGCATATCTGGCACTGTGGGGACATGTGTATCTTCAGTGGGGGCATATCTGGCACAGTGGGGACATGTGTATCTGCAGTGGGGGCATATCTGGCACTGTGGGGACATGTGTATCTGCACTGGGGGCAGAGCCGGATTAAGGGGGGGGCTCCGGGGTTAAGTACCCCGGGCCCCCCTGTCTGAAAGGGCCCCCCGTCTCGCGCCACAGATCGGATCTGTAATCCATTCCGATCCGCGGCACTGCACTGCGCTCCCCTCCCCTCCCCACTATGAGCCCAGCAGCAGCCACCGCTCACACAGCCGCCGGCGCCGCTGAGCGCTTCCTGGGCTGCTTGCTGAGCGACGGCTCAGCTGCCCAATAATGTGTCGCGCTGCAGCCTGCTGCTTAGCGACTGGCTGAGCAAGCAGGCTGCAGGAAAGAAGGAAGCTCCCTGCCAGCGCGTGTGTACTGGGCTGGCCGGGTGAAGAGACAGGCTCCAGTCCTGTCTGCAAGGTCAGGATGGGCTGTTCATTTTTTTTTTAAAGTTATGTAGTAAATTTAAACGTAGGCTCTAGGTTGTGTGTGTGTGTATATGTGTATATATATATACACATATACACATATATATATATGAAAAAGAAAACAATGGAGGGCGCAATGATGAGTGTAATCATCAAAAGTAATTTACTGGCAAAGTATTCACTCACATACATTGAAAGTAAAAGGTAACCAGCGCAGTGTAGACAGCTCGTGCAGCCTCCGGATGGCATACACCGATGTACAACGTTGCTCTAGGGATACCAACAGCCGCTCTGGACATCCAGCCTCACGGACTACAAACGGACCTCACACGCCGCTCATCTGGGCACTGGATCCACGTCACAAGTCCTGCTGGTCACGCCCAACGCGTTTCATCACGGTACTTCGTCAGGGGGTGTGGCTAGCACCATTACAACACACAATTTATATCCAAGCCGCATAATTGATGCAATATACATACATAGTTAAAAATCTACAATAACAGCAGCGTAAACAACATTTATACACAACACTAAAACACATTATAGATACAGTATCATAATACATATTAAAACCAAATGGCTTAGTTTATTATAAACATCGTACTAATATACACACTATATAAAACCATCTCAATTGACAAGGGTACACTGATTGATAATTGACGCACCTCATGAAAACGGTCAAGCACTTTTACTTAAACCGCAAACATTATGCTGATGAGAGAAGGTTAACTTTATATGAGTAATACTCTTTGATAGCAGGCTCTAACCTCATTTTTTCATACTGTCGGAGTTTATTAAAGAACCATACCTGTTATATTGAGACGCAAGGAACTAAAAACTACTTCTTATCGCTACATTTTTTAATTATTAATTAAAATGACATAAGGACTGCAAAAAATAATATATATATATATAAATAAACATCAGAAGCCATCATTACTGAAATATCAGTGCAAACAGAACACAAAGGAGCCAATGGCCCAACTACAGTGTGTTAAAATCACCAATACCAGCAAAAATGGGCCCTAATGCAAAAAGGGCGTGATGTCATAATTCTCATTAAGCCTGTAGGGGCTGATGGTGTTTAATGTATGTATCCAATACATTTCCCTTTTTCCTAAAAGTTTGGACACATCACCCCCCCTATCATCCAGTTTCACATGCTCAATTGCTTTAAAGGTAAAATTACTCAGCGACCCTCCGTTACAATTTAAAAAATGCCTAAGGACACTATGGTCTTTAAGTTTATTGGCTATACTTCTAGTGTGCTCAAGTATTCGGAGCTTTAATTGTCGCTTAGTTTTTCCTATATAACGTGCTCCACATGAGCATTCTAGAAGGTAAATGACTGAGGTCGTTTGACAGTTGATCATACTTTTAATTTCCCAAGATTTTAACTTTTTACTGTCCCAAATTTTCTCTTTCTCTTTTTGTCCATAAATGGACAGACTTTACAGTGATTACATGGGTAACATCCTGTTACATGAGTTTTACCTAACCATGTCTCATCTGTTAGTTTACTGAGATTACTAGGCGCCAGTGAGTTCTTAAGGGATTTTGCTCTCCTTAAAACCACCTGTGGACCTGCAGGTAAATGATCCTTCAAAATTGGATCAAGAGACAATACACCCCAATGGTTCTTTAGAATTTTCTTAATTTCATTACTCTTTGTATTATACTTAGTAATAAAAGGCATAAAAGACTTCCGGTGGGCGGGACATCCAGCATGGCCGCATTTTAACTGAGCTCCCTACAACGACCTGTATAATCAGTGCCCATCCTGCTTAAATCTTGCTTAATTTGATAATACACTTGACCACCTGCAGGGATCAAACTGAGAGGGACATTTTGAGGTCACTTTTGTTGGGGAATGCCTATATTCCACCGGAATCTGGCCACCGACACTGATGGCCCTCAAGGCAGCCTGAGACGCTGGGAGTAGTGTGCCCCCTCCCTTACTCGTTGGGAGTCTGTGTGCCGGCTCCCTAACTCGTCTCTGGACAAGCTGTCAATATCTGGCGGCAGCAGTATTGTCCCCGCTGGACCCTCCTGACCTGGGACGTGGTGCCAGTTCTCCCTCCACCTCACACCTGAACAGCTGCGACCCGGCTGGAGCTCCATCTCTGTGCCGCCGGAGGTGCCTGTGAGGACCGCGACGGCTGTGTGCCTGCTGTGCACTGGGAGGACATCGGAGCCGACGGGACTGTGGGAGTGAGCGGCTGGACCTCCTGGGACCAAGAGGATCCGTCCCTGCCCGTGCCAGTGGGGTCTCCCGGGGGCCGCGGCGGTAGTGGATTCGGACCGGCCACTTCTGCCCGCTCCACGCGGCTTGCACACCCCCTCCCTGAGCTGCAGCCCGCTGGACAGGAGGGCTCTCCTGCACCCTGCCGCCTCTCTCCTTCAGAGGCTGGGACGTGGTGCCAGTTCTCCCCCCACCTCACACCTGAACAGCTGCGACCCGGCTGGAGCTCCGCCTCTGTGCCGCCGGAGGTGCCTGCGGGGACCGCGACGGCTGTGTGCCTGCTCTGCACTGGGAGGACATCGGAGCCGACGGGACTGTGGGAGTGAACGACTGGACCTCTTGGGACCGGGGGGATCCGTCCCTGCAGGTGCCGCTGGGGTCTCCCGGGGGCCGCGGCGGTAGTGGAATCGGACCGGCCGCTTCTGCCTGCTCCACGCGGCTTCTGCCTGCTCCACGCGGCTTGCACCCCCCGCGGGTGCGGCTTCGGCTTCACACGGGCGCCTGTTTTTGTGAGGATGGATGCCGGGGCTGGCGGGCGAGCGGAGAAACTATAACAGCACCCACTTCCAGCCTGGAAATTAACGTGCTGACCCCCTCCCTTCTTTGTCAACCTGCTGGGGCTTGCAGCCTTCTCCTTCTACTGCCAAACCTGAGGGAGTCTGTGGCTGCATTGTCTGGATCTGCTCCCTGGTTGATGTTCGGGGGCATCCCACTACCATCCTCCACTCACATGCAAGGCCCTCTGGGCACACCAGGTACTAATATTGTTTGTTCCCCCCCCCACACACACTTTCTACTAATAAATACCCCTTTCCTCCTTTTTCTTACCCCACACTTGAATCCTTCACCCCCTATTGTGTGGACCATTCCCTCCCTTGCTGCTTAATTATCCCTCACAGTCGTACCTATCCTTCTACTTCCACACTTCACCCTCCCCTCCCTGCACCTTACTCGTGCACCGTTAGCACGTACGGGAGTCTCCTGTACACCCACAGGGGGAACTAGCTGCTGGAGGCTTACTGGATCTCACCCTCCGGTTCCACAGGGTTGGAGACGGATCAGTACTTTCCATTAACTGTCCCCTAGCCTACGCCTGGAATTCCTATCTACTATTGCTGGGAGGCCTCTTGTCTTAAAGGATACTACGTCACACCGGCTGGGGCTGCTCCGGCTGTTTCTACCCCCAGACGAGGACTTTACCCTTGGTATATTTGACTCCTGGCCATAGCCTTTATCCGCTGTCTTGGATTCCCTTTTCAGTATCCTGATACCGTCCCACTTTCTGCCGTTCCTATCGCAACCTTCTTAAAATGTTTGTTATTTTTCATATATAGCTCACATGTGACGTTTGTTATTTTCATTTCAGTATTCCATTCTGTATTGCTTGACATAACATACTGTTTTTGGATGCATAGTATATTGTCTCTAGATATATGCTTATACTCTCGTTAAAAATTGCTGTGGTTTGCTGCCGGGGCTGCTCCATAAGCCCCCCTGCGGGTTGCGGTATGTTCTAGATAAATAGGCTTGGCCTAGCACCTCCGCCCGAGCTCTGTATGTAACTGCTTCTATATCTTTGCCACTGTCCATATTAGGGGAAACAGTACTTAGAGGTGATGTTGATTGCCCCATTTTTCACCCTCTGGGGTATGGACAAATATCTCGACAAGACCATGCCCCCGAAACAGTCCAACACTTCCTATAAGGGGGGAAAGGGGAAAGAGCCCCTCCCTAAAACAGGTCCACCCTCCCCGGTTGGACAAGGGTCGGAACCACCTAATTTTTCCAGTGACAAAGCCCCTCTTCTAACGGCTAAAGAGATTTCTGATTTTCTCATGCCCTTACTTGATAGGCGATTTGACGACCTTCAGGCCCGCTTAGAATCGGGCCTGGCTCGCATAGACTCTCATGCAACGCGTCTTACCACGTTGGAAACGAGACTGGGAGACACCGAGGACCTGGTCCAATCCTGTCAGGCGGGGATAGCTTCCCAGCATACCTATATACAGCAACTGCAGGATAAAGTCGAGGACCTGGAGAATAGATCTCGTAGGAACAACCTTCGATTTAGAGGTATTCCGGAATCCTTGGTGGGCCAGGCCCTCTCCTCATATCTTTCTGTAGACCTTCCAAACTCATTGGGAATTATAGACGATATGGAAATCCCACATCTCGAGAGAGTCGATAGGTTGGGTGCGATGCAGGACGGAGCGCGGCAGCGCTCGCGCCCGGTCATTGCTCGCTATCTTGATTATAGAGCCAAAGAACAGGTTCTCTCAGCCTACCGTAAAACTAGAGAACTGTTGGTCAAAGGTCACAAAATCTTGATCTTCCAAGACTTCTCAGTTGCAGTGGCTCAGAAACGAAAAGAATTCTCTGAGGTATGCTCCTACTTACATAGCAAAAATATCAGGTTTGCTCTGTTGTACCCAGCTAAACTACGGGTCACAGAGAACGGTAATCAGGTGTTTTACACGGACCCGGAAGTGGCGAGATCTCATTTTCTGACTCATAAATCCCCATCAAAATCACCTAATGGATAGGGTGTTGGTCGGGAGGGAACATCGAGTTGATTGTATCGGGAACTCCCGCCTCGGGCGGATATGAGCTAGCCATTGATTGGCGTAGTTTTCAGTTTATAGATAATATAAGTGTTCACCTTAGTAATTTAATACTTATTTTGTTGGACTTTTGTGTGCGCACCACTGGACCCAGTTGGTGCCCACTATGGTTTTGGAAGTTGAGAAAATGTTGGAAAAAGGAGTTATGAGTCATCATGGTTCAATATTGTTATTTCACACATTAAGACCGTGTTATAGATTTTATGTCATGCTGATGTTTGTATGGATGACATTGCTGATGTCCTGGCGACCTTGGTGTGGGAGGGGGGCCGCCGCTGTCCGCCTGAATTTATTGATTACCAGTCAAGTTTCACATTGCCCTGAGGGGATTGGGTAGCCATGCCGTCTGTAGTTCCTTCCTCAGATGAGGTACTGCCCCCGAAGCCGATACAATTCATTTCCTGGAATGTAGGGGGACTTAACTCCTCAATCAAGCGACGACGTGTGACCACACACCTCAAACGTTTCCACCCACATGTTATTTTCTTACAGGAGACCCACGGCTGGTGGGGGAGGAAAATGTCCTGAAGGCACCATGGCTTGGCCCCTGTGTAGCTGCCCCCTTTCGTACGAAGACCAGAGGGGTAGCGATACTTTTTCAGAAAAACCTACCTGTTACTATCCTGTCAGAAATCATAGACCCCGAAGGCAGGTATATCATCATGGACATAGTGCTTTTTCATACCAAATACACACTTGTCAATTTATACGCCCCCAATGTCAATACGCATACATTTATTCAGGACATTGCCCACATTCTTTTAAGCAGAACTAACTACTCCTTGATAGTGGGGGGGGGGGACTATAACATGGTGGACGACCCCACAGTTGACAGATCACCAAGTGTGCCGAGAACTACTGACTCCCAGAGCAGGCATCTACTGGCCTTTCAAGACTCACTGGACCTCTCTGACCCCTGGAGATTGCTGCACCCGACTGACAGGACACATACCCACTTGTCGCTAGCACATGGAACCTTGTCTCGCATTGACAGGTTTTTAATAGCTGATGACTTAGTATCCCAGATCGCGGGGGTAGACATACTTGATATATTGATCTCTGATCATGCCCCCGTCACGCTAGCACTGGCCCATCCCATATGCACCCCGACAGATCGTATTTGGCGGTTCCCGCAATATTTGGCAAATTCAGAGGATTTTATATCATACCTAACCTATCATTGGACCAATTACGTTGAGGACAACATAGAATATTGGGACAAGCCCGGGATTTTCTGGAATGCCTCAAAGGCAGTGATGAGGGGTCATATTATTAGTTATGTCTCTCGGAAGAAAAGAGACTCTAAATTGGAATACACAACGTTAAAAGCTACTATGTCCAGGTGTTATGCACACCAGTGCCTGCAGGAATGTACTGGTGTTTGAACTGTTATACACACCAGTGCCTGCAGGAATGTACTGGTGTCTGAACAGAGAGGGATGCAAAACAAATGAACTCACAGACAGACTGGGAAATATGACATAACGTACACAGAAGGTGATAGGGTAACAAAACCAACACAGAGTGAACAGAGAAGCCCAGAGGCTAAGAAACTGGGTGTCTCCCTAGTATTAGAAATGCTCAGATGGAAAAAGCAAGATGTTGTGTTTTAATACGTAGAGAACCCGAAATGCTGTTGCTAAGGGCAACAGCAAAACCCTAAAGGGTTACCAACGGGTGTGGCAGTAAACTCCTTGGTCAGAGATGGAATAATAGACACAAGGAGAGTCTCCACAATCCTAATTCTCACTTGCAGGGCCCAGGTTCAGCTTACTGCCACTAAACTGACACATGGACGCCCTGCACAGTGAGAGAGGATTATGCAGGCAGGTCTGAAAGTACAGCCACAAACCTGCTGGGTTCACAGAATAGCAAAAGAACCTCAGCAGGCTAAACGACTGACTCCAGTCTTACTGCTAGGTCTGGATTGGCAGAGTGTAGTACCAAATGCCCAGGCCTATTTGCAGTAAGCAACAACAAAATACAAAGCTACACAGTACTGGCTAACTTTCAGGAACTGACTAACCAACAAAGATTCAGCAGCATCTGCTTAACCTGAGAAGAGGCCTTATAAAGCAGGTGCTGTCCACGCCCCCCTCAGACCTCACAGACTGTGAGCACAAAAACCAGCACCGGATCCCATGCCTGTAACCACTGCACAGCAAAAGACCCGAACCGGAGTATCAGCTGCGCTCAGGTTACTCCGCTAGCACTTGTCTCCCGGTTGCCATGACGACGTGGCAGCACAGGGCAGGAGACCCTAACAGTACCCCCCCTCTGACGAGGGGTCAAAGAACCCCTACCACCGGGTTTATCGGGGAACTGCGAGAAGAAAGAGCGTATCAGTCTGGGGGCATGAAGATCACAACTGCGCACCCACGACCGCTCCTCCGGGCCATACCCCTTCCAGTGCACCAAAAATGACAGCCGACCCCGAACCATCTTGGAGTCAAGAATCCTTTCAACAACAAACTCCCTCTGGCCACGTATCAGAAGAGGGGAAGGTCTTCCTCTGGAAGAAGGATTACTAATCGCCCGTTTTAAAAGGGAACAATGAAATGTTTTATTGATACCCAAAGAACGGGGCAGATCTAACTGAAATGCCACCGGATTGATAACCCTGGTGATCTTATAAGGGCCGATGAACCGGGGGCCTAACTTATGAGATGGCTGTTTCAACTTCAAATTCTTGGTAGACAACCAGACGAAGTCTCCTAATTTGAAGCTGCAGGGTCTTTTCCGCTTATCAAAAACCCTTTTGGTCACTAATGACACAGACACAAGGGCTTTCTTCACTTTCCTCCAAATACCTCTAAGGACCGAAACGACAGAGGAACCACCAGGCGTGGAGTCCAGGGGGTCAAAAGAATTGGCCTTAGGATGATGCCCATACACACAAAGGAAGGGAGAGATCCCTGTAGCAGAGTGAGCCGCGTTGTTATAGGCAAACTCCGCCATTGACAGATGAGCAACCCAGTCAGTCTGACACTTGGAGACATAACACCTGAGGAACTGCTCCAAGGTCTGGTTCACCCTTTCAGTCTGCCCATTAGACTGCCGATGGTAGCCTGACGACAAGCTGACAGAAATCTGGAGATCGGAACAAAATGCCCTCCAGAATTTGGCCACAAACTGGGATCCGCGGTCAGAGACCACATCAAGTGGCAACCCGTGGAGGCGCACAACATGCAGCATAAATAATTCAGACAGGCGTCTGGCAGATGGCAGCCCAACCAGTGGAACGAAGTGCGCCATCTTCGAAAACCTGTCAACGACAACCCAGATGGCTGTCATCCCAGAGGATTTGGGCAAGTCCACAACAAAATCCATTGAAATGTGGGTCCATGGCTTAGATGGAATAGAGAGTGGATGTAATGGGCCAACAGGAACCCCTCTAGGAGTCTTATTTCGGGCACAGATGTCACATGCCCGAACCCACTGATCCACATCCTTAGCCACCGAGGGCCACCACACCGCCCTAGATAGCAACTCCCGAGTTCTGGCAATACCCGGGTGACCTGCCGACTTCTTGGCATGTAATTCCAGGAACACTCGCTGTCTTAACCTAGGAGGCACAAACAAAAGACCTACCGGAAGGTCTGGAGGAGCCTGCTCCTGTGCTCTAAGGACTAATGACAAGAGGTCCTGGGTAATGCCCACTTTAATACATGATGGGGACACAATGGGCAACGGCTCCTCGGTGGTCTCCTGGATTGGAGCAAAACTCCGCGAGAGCGCATCAGCCTTGATGTTTTTTGACCCAGGGCGATATGTTATCAAAAAATTAAAGCGAGCAAAAAACAAAGCCCATCGTGCCTGCCTGGCATTGAGATGCTTCGCTGACTCTAAATATGCCAAATTCTTATGGTCGGTGAGAATTGAGACCACAAACTTAGCCCCCTCAAGCCAGTGTCTCCACTCCTCGAGTGCATCCTTAATAGCCAACAATTCCCGGTTACCCACGTCATAATTCATCTCGGCAGGCGAAAATTTACGGGAAAAGTAAGCACAGGGATGAAGGCGATTATCAGACACTCCCATCTGAGAGAGCACTGCCCCAATACCCATCTCAGAGGCATCCACCTCCACCACAAAAGGACGCTCTGGATCTGGGTGTCGCAGCACCTTGGCCGAGACAAATGCCCTTTTGAGACGGGCAAAAGCCGCTTTGGCCTCACGAGACCAGTGAGCAGCATCCGCCCCTTTCTTAGTGAGTGCCACCAAGGGCGCCACTATAGACGAAAATCCAGCGATAAATCGTCTATAAAAATTTGCAAAGCCCAGGAAACGCTGAAGCGCCTTCAAACTAGTGGGCTGCACCCATTCCAGGACTGCCTGTACCTTGGAACCCTCCATTTGGAAACCTTCTGGGGAGATAATATATCCTAGAAATGCGATTTGCTGAACTTCAAATTCGCACTTCTCCAGCTTCGCCCCAAGCCGGTGGTCTCTGAGTTTCTGGAGGACTAAGCGTACATGCTTCCGATGTTCCTCCAGGGAATGGGAGAAGATTAGGATGTCATCTAAGTATACAACTAAGAATCTATCCAAATATTCCCTGAGCACATCGTTCATGAAATCCTGGAAGACTGCCGGGGCATTACAGAGCCCAAAAGGCATCACCAAATATTCATAATGCCCTGAGTGGGTATTAAAGGCAGTCTTCCATTCATCCCCCTCTCTTATTCGGATTAGATTGTAGGTCAATCTTAGAAAAAATGGTGGCAGTACGAAGCTGGTCAAACAAGACCGAAATGAGAGGCAGTGGGTATGAGTTTTTAATCGTGATACGGTTCAATTCCCTGAAGTCGATGCAGGGTCGCAATGAACCGTCCTTTTTACCCACAAAGAAGAACCCCGACCCAACTGGAGACTGTGAAGGTCTGATAAATCCTTTAGCCAAGTTCTCCTGAATGTACTCTGCCATAGCCTGAGTCTCAGGACGTGACAGGGAGTACAACCTGCTCTTGGGAAGCTTAGCATTCGGCAACAAATCAATGGCACAGTCATAGGGGCGATGGGGAGGTAGTACCTCTGCAACTTTTTTGGAGAACACGTCCGCAAAATCTGCATAACACCCTGGCAATCCTGGCAAACTTAGCTGCGAGAGCCTGGCTGGAAGGCTCAAGCAACTCCTGAAACAATCAGTACCCCAACTAAGAATCTCCCCAGAGACCCAGTCAAATTGAGGATTGTGGGCCCTTAACCAGGGTAACCCCAACACCAATGGGGCAAAAGTACAGACAGTCACATAAAAGGACAATTTTTCAGAGTGTGTGGCTCCAATAAACAAAGAAATCTGGCTAGTGCAAGAGGTAATTTTACCCTGGGATAATGGTTCCCCGTTTAACCCACAAATCTCAATTTCCGACGCCAAGGGTACTAAGGAAACAGAGTGTTTCAGGGCGAATTGGCGGTCCATAAAAACCCCGTCGGCCCCACTGTCCACAAAGGCCTCAGTCTTGACAGTTTGACCGAGGATCTTTAAGGTCACCGGAATGATAAAAGTCTTCTTGGGAAATTCTGACTTCTGGCCTGACAGGATATTTCCCATCACCCTCAGGCCCTGAAGTTTTCCGGCTTTTCTGGGCATGATACTACCACATGACCCTTATTCCCACAGTACAAACACAACCCCTGCTGTCTCCTCCGCGTCTTCTCACGCGAGGAGAGGCGGGTAGCCCCAATCTGCATAGGCTCCTCGGAAAATTCCTCAGAGTCTGAGGTTCCCTTGGGAAAGAAGGAAACCTCGGTCTCCCTTTCAAGCCTACGCTCTCTCAGCCGTCTATCCACCCGGATGGATAACTGCATGAGCTGATCCAAGCTATCAGGCAAGGGATATTGTACCAGTTGGTCTTTTATCTGGTTAGAAAGACCTCTTCGGTACTGATGTCTCAGGGCTGGGTCATTCCACTGGGTATCATGGGCCAACCTCCGAAACTCCGTACAGTAAACCTCAACTGGCCTTCGCCCTTGCTTAAGGATCGAAATCTGAGCCTCGGCTGAGGCCGTCTTGTCAGGGTCATCATACAACATGCCCAGTGCCGTAAAAAAAAGCATCAACACTTTTAAGCGACGGACAGTCAGGCTGCAACCCATATGCCCAGACCTGTGAGTCTCCTTGTAGCAAGGAAATCACTATGCCCACCCGCTGAATCTCTGACCCAGAAGACTGAGGCCTAAGCTGGAAATATAACTTGCAGCTCTCCTTGAAACAAAAGAACTGCGAGCGATCTCCAGAAAAACGATCCGGAAGATTTACTTTCGGCTCCTTAACCCCTGAAGGTGCTGCTGCTGCGGGAGCTCCGCCAGCGGCCTGGGAGGTGTGCATTTTAATGGACAAATCATTAAATTGACGAGTCAGGACCTGCACCTGATCGACCACCTGTTGCAACGTATTTTGAGGGGTATGCTCCATATTCCCACAAAATTTCAACAGGAGTATTGGGCTGCTGAATATGTTATGCACACCAGTGCCTGCAGGAATGTACTGGTGTTTGAACTGTTATACACACCAGTGCCTGCAGGAATGTACTGGTGTCTGAACAGAGAGGGATGCAAAACAAATGAACTCACAGACAGACTGGGAAATATGACATAACGTACACAGAAGGTGATAGGGTAACAAAACCAACACAGAGTGAACAGAGAAGCCCAGAGGCTAAGAAACTGGGTGTCTCCCTAGTATTAGAAATGCTCAGATGGAAAAAGCAAGATGTTGTGTTTTAATACGTAGAGAACCCGAAATGCTGTTGCTAAGGGCAACAGCAAAACCCTAAAGGGTTACCAACGGGTGTGGCAGTAAACTCCTTGGTCAGAGATGGAATAATAGACACAAGGAGAGTCTCCACAATCCTAATTCTCACTTGCAGGGCCCAGGTTCATCTTACTGCCACTAAACTGACACATGGACGCCCTGCACAGTGAGAGAGGATTATGCAGGCAGGTCTGAAAGTACAGCCACAAACCTGCTGGGTTCACAGAATAGCAAAAGAACCTCAGCAGGCTAAACGACTGACTCCAGTCTTACTGCTAGGTCTGGATTGGCAGAGTGTAGTACCAAATGCCCAGGCCTATTTGCAGTAAGCAACAACAAAATACAAAGCTACACAGTACTGGCTAACTTTCAGGAACTGACTAACCAACAAAGATTCAGCAGCATCTGCTTAACCTGAGAAGAGGCCTTATAAAGCAGGTGCTGTCCACGCCCCCCTCAGACCTCACAGACTGTGAGCACAAAAACCAGCACCGGATCCCATGCCTGTAACCACTGCACAGCAAAAGACCCGAACCGGAGTATCAGCTGCGCTCAGGTTACTCCGCTAGCACTTGTCTCCCGGTTGCCATGACGACGTGGCAGCACAGGGCAGGAGACCCTAACACCAGGACCTTCCAAACATATACTGCTAACCCTACAGAGACTACTCTTGACGAATACAAACAGGCCAGGCGCCTACTTGAAACCTACCTAGCCACCCAAGCAAAACATTCCTTAGACTACACCAAAAACAAATTCTACAGATGGGGCAGTAAGGCTGGTAGATTATTGGCGGTCATCTCTAGACCCCCCCAAAAACGTCATGTTATAACTACCATACATCACCCCAGGACCGGTCGGGTTATCACAAAGTCACAGGAAATAGTAGAACAATTCCATTCCTACTTTCAGTCCTTGTTCCAATCGACACAAATAGACACTGAAACACAAACACAGTTGCTCACGGATGACGTGCTGCCCCCTCTGACCAGAGACCAGAGAGAAGCCCTTATGGGTCCCATAACGGCGGAGGAAATTAACGCCGCCATCTCTAATTTGCCCCATGGTAAGTCCCCGGGCCCAGATGGTTTGTCGGGTGATTATTACCGCTTGTTACAGGCCCAAATTGTCCCCTCTTTACTGGAACTGTTTCATGCAATACACGAACGGAGTTCCCCGTCCCCGCTTTTTAATGAAGCTTTTATTACACTTATCCCTAAACCTGGCAGGGACTCTAATTCCCTCTCCTCCTACAGACCAATTAGTCTACTAAATGTAGATTACAAACTTCTAGCTAAGATTATGGCAACGAGACTCCAATCCATCCTTCCTGATATTCTCACCACGACACAAATGGGTTTTGTGACTGGCAGACATGCGGTTAAGGCGATCCGCATGGCACTGGCGGCGGTGGCGGCATCCCAGTCTCCCTGCACAGACTCTAACATGCTTCTTAGCCTCGATGCCAATAAGGCTTTCGACATGGTACTATGGCCACACTTATTTACCGTGTTGGAGAAAAGGGGGTTTGATGTGAGTTTTATTAACTATATACGATATATCTACAACACTCCGCCCGCCTCGCTCCTAATTAACGGGATTAGAGGTCAACGGTTTTTCTTGGAAAGGGGAACCCGTCAGGGATGCCCTTTTTGTCGCCCCTCCTATTTAACTTGGCCCTTGACCCACTGCTCAGAACATTGCAGGATTGGTCTGTTTTTAGAGGGATAAAAGTGGGTAAATTAAACTCTCAGCCTTCGCTGACGACATCCTCCTTTATATTTCGGACCCTGAATGTTCCCTAGCTCAGATCATGGACAGGATTACTTCATTTGGCCGCATATCGGGTTTTAGTATTAATATGGATAAATCGAAGGCCCTGTTGTTGTGTGGTGCTGTGACATGTCCAACTTGGGCCACACGTTTCCCCTTTCATTGGGTGTCCACATATATCACATACTTGGGTATTAATGTCCCACGTTATATTTCAGAACTCTATAAAATCAACGTACATAAGGCACTACACACCCTGACTGATGATGTCAAGAGATGGGAACGCCTTCCACTGTCATACCTTGGTAGGGCCAATCTTCTGAAAATGGTGGCAATACCTCGCCTACTATACCCCTTGCAAACACTTCCCATACTGTTGACGAAGCAGGACTCACAGCAGATTAATAAACTTATTAGAACCTTCATTTGGAAGGGGGGCCGAGCTCGTATCGCGCTACGTAAGCTTACTCAGCCTTAATCCAATGGGGGTATTAATTTCCCAGATGTAGTGGTTTATAACCATGCTGCTCTTCTGAGACACTTGAGGGACTGGTTGCAAAACAGCTCTATTTACACGAATACACCCCTCGAACAAAGCTTCCTTCCGACTGTAGCCTTGACATGTTTCCTCCATCAGCATGACTGGGAAATACCTGACCACATTCGATCTAACCCTCTTCTATGGTCTACCAGGAAGATGTGGCACATACTGCGACACAATGCGAAACTAAACCCGTATTACTCCTTACATCTACCCCTAATTAAAAACCCAGACTTCTTAGACGGCATGGCTGCTCACCCCTTCCAGACTTGGAGGGAGGAGGGCATAACATCAATTCGCTCACTAGTGGCAGTGGGAGACCGCCGCCCGCTCACCCTCTCAGAGGTCTCAGCGAGGCATGAGGTGATTGTCTCATCTTCCCTTCCATATCTACAGACACAATTCTATGTCAGACATGTCCTCGCACATTTTGCGGATGGGGATTGGACCAACTCCTTGGATAGCCTCTTAACACATCCGGTACCGAAATATAAGGCCATTTCTATCCACTACACTTTCTTGAGAAAAATATTGGATCATGCTACTGTGAGGGGTGGCATGTCCTCTTGGTTGGCTCACTTTCCTGATCTGACCATACAACTATGGAAAAATCGCTACTTTACTCCAGAAAGGTCCTCCCGGCAAGCATGTACACTGAGTTGTTTCTTAATGTATATCATAACACCTACTTATCCCCACTACGGCGCTTCCACATGGGAGCGACCGACTCGCACTCTTGTCCAAAATGTCATCAGAATGAAGCAGACACTTTTCATTGCTTATGGACATGCACGATTGTGCAATACTTCTGGCACCTGGTTAGGAGATACGCGGAGGCAAATCTAATTACCCACGTGCCCTTCACCCCTGAATGGGCAGTCTTGGGCATTATTGATCCTGCCCTCCGCATGCCATCGGAATGTAAGAAACTACTGATAGCCCTAAGCGCCGCGGGGAAAAAGACTATACTACAGGGTTGGATAGATAGTACACCGCCACAGATACCACTATTCCTAAACAAGTTGCATCATATATTTAGGATGGACTGGGTGGAGGTCATTGTAGACAGGGGTAAACAAGTGGAACGATTCTTTCACCTGTGGGAATCCTACATCCCCACCCTGCCCCTCACCACACGTCTAAACATTCATAACAGCCTCAAAAACACCACGTGGTACCTAACTAGACTGGCCACACAGGAACAACCGGTATCCCTGGTCTAGGTGTGGATGGCTGTGGCGGCCTCCCTCTGGGTTGCTTATACCATGTACAATGACGCCAGCATGATTACTGTAGTGTAAACCTTTCTTTTTGGAAGAATAATGTCTGAACCGATGATTAATGTAGATACTGTTGATGTACACAACTTGATCTTAACGTTTGTGTATTATATCCTCATGATTTATGTGTTCCTTATGACTTTCATGATGACTCAATAAAAAGTTATTTGAAAAAAAAAAAGGCATAAAAGCTGAGTTTTGTTCCTTATTTTTCTCTTTGTATACTAACAATTGCTTTCTATCAAGACTATCTGCTTTCTCTTTACATTTAGTGACCAATTCTGCTGGATACTTTTTCTCTAAAAATCTTTTTTCATAAAGTGCAGCTTGCTCATAAAATTTATCTTGTTCTACACAGTTTCTCTTTACCCTCAGAAACTGCGAATAAGGAATATTTGTAACCCAATTTTTCAGATGACAGCTCTTAAAATGTACATAGTTGTTACTATCAACTTTCTTAACATATGTATAGGTGTTAATATTCTTACCAGGACTCCAATCTGTCGAATCAATTACTACATCTAAAAATTCAATTTTATTCTTCTGATAATTAGAGGTGAATTTTAAACTGTAACAATTAGTATTCAAATAAAGCATAAATCTATTAAAATCATCCTCAGTCCCCTTCCAAATAATTAGTATATCATCTATATACCTATAAAAACTGTATATGAATTCTGAAAATGGATTATTATGGAAAATTACTTTGGATTCCCATTTGCCCAAATACAGATTAGCAAAGCTCGGTGCATAAGGGGTCCCTATGGAAAACAGGCGCATAGCTGATTATAAAAATGACCTTGGAATTTAAAATAATTATTATTCAGGACATATCGTATACATTCTATCAAAAATGATCTCTGATCCTCACTTAGGGTTTCATCATTACACAAATAAAAATAAATTGCTTCAAGTCCCTCTTTGTGCGGAATGCACGTATACAGGGATTCAATGTCTATGGTGCACCAACTATAATCAAAGTCCCAAGTCATTAAATCTAGATTTCTTAAAACATGAGTAGAGTCTTTTATGAAAGATTGCAAACCCAACACATAATTTTTAATATAAACATCTATATATTCAGATAATCTTGATGTAGCAGAATCAATCCCGGCAATTATTGGTCGACAAGGGGGTTTCGTCAACCGCTTATGGATCTTTGGTAAATAATAAAAAATCGCCAGCCTGGGAGAAGGATTATGTATATAATTAATTTCTTCTCTACTCAAACACCCCTTTCTAAAACCATCCTCCAATAATAACTTAATTTCTTCAACTATTCTCGAAGTGGGATCAGTAGTTAATTTCATATACGTTTTTTTGTCATCTAATAACCTAAAGATAATAACCTAAAGATGTCCTCTAGATAGTCAGTTCTATTTAAGATGACCACACCTCCTCCCTTGTCGGCCATTTTTATTATGATGTTATTATTTTCTTCTAATTCTGCTATAGCTTTTCGCTCATCTCTATCCAGGTTCTTTACATCTTTTATCACTCTGACATAGTGTATCTAAATCTTTTAAGATAAGTTTAGAGAAAGTCTCAATGTAACTTCCACGGGATTCAAGCGGATAATAATTAGAACCTTTCTTTAGACCTGTAAAATTTTGGATGTCATCATTGTAAACCTTTTTCAAAAGTTAGGAAGTTCCAGCGTGACCTTCTTGACTATAAGAATGGTAATGTGAGGAATTGGAATGTTAAAAGTAAAGCTGAGTTGGGTACTAATGAGGCCTCCTATGCGAATAGGGGTCGGATAAGAACTAATTATAGAGAGAATAGCTGGCAACAGATCCCATATAGGAGACAAAGAAAACAATATTTTAATGATAGGATGGATATCCCTCTTAAGAATAAATATGCTCCCCTTAGTACGCCTAACAGGAATGAAGGCTTTAGGAGGGATTTTCAAAGGAGAGATCAAAATTGGAGGGATCGGATAGATCCTGTCTTGACAGCAGAAGTGTACAGCCCGAGGTCAGGATTAAAACGAAAAATCCAAGAAGAAATAAGAGAGGAAAAAGAGGAGGAAAGAACAAACAAACAAAGGAGGCAGAACCATTAACTGGCATTTTTAATTTGTCTGATTATGATTTAAAACAGGGAGAAATTAAGTTATTACAAAAAGGTTTATCATTTGCTCCTAATGTGAGACCTAACAATTTTGAGCTATTTATAGATGCTAATAAATTTGTTAGAACCCTAACATTGAAAAGGCACTTCTTGAAAAATGATAAGAATGATAAGAAAAAGGTTTACAATGATGACATCCAAAATTTTACAGATCTAAAGAAAGGTTCTAATTATTATCCGCTTAAATCCCGTGGAAGTTACATTGAGACTTTCTCTAAACTTATCTTAAAAGATTTAGATACACTATGTCAGAGTGATAAAAGATGTAAAGATAACCTGGATAGAGATGAGCGAAAAGCTATAGCAGAATTCGAAGAAAATAATAACATCATAATAAAAATGGCCGACAAGGGAGGCGGTGTGGTCATCTTGAATAGAACTGACTATCTAGAGGAAGCATTTAGGTTATTAGATGACAAAAAAACGCATATGAAATTAACTACTGATCCCACTTCGAAAATAGTAGAAGAAATTAAGTTATTATTGGAGGATGGTTTTAGAAAGGGGTGTTTGAGTAGAGAAGAAATTAATTATATACATAATCCTTATCCCAGGCTGGTGATTTTTTATTATTTACCAAAGATCTATAAGCGGTTGACGAAACCCCCTGGTCGACCAATAATTGCCGGGATTGATTCTGCTACATCAAGATTATCTGAATATATAGATGTTTATATTAAAAATTATGTGTTGGGTTTGCAATCTTTCATAAAAGACTCTACTCATGTTTTAAGAAATCTAGATTTAATGACTTGGGACTTTGATTATAGTTGGTGCACCATAGACATTGAATCCCTGTATATGTGCATTCCGCACAAAGAGGGACTTGAAGCAATTTATTTTTATTTGTGTAATGATGAAACCCTAAGTGAGGATCAGAGATAATTTTTGATAGAATGTATACGATATGTCCTGAATAATAATTATTTTAAATTCTAAGGTCATTTTTATAATCAGCTATGCGGCTGTGCAATGGGGACCCCTTATGCCCCGAGCTTTGCTAATCTGTATTTGGGCAAATGGGAATCCGAAGTAATTTTCCATAATAATCCATTTTCAGAATTCATATACAGTTTTTATAGGTATATAGATGATATACTAATTATTTGGAAGGGGACTGAGGATGATTGTAATAGATTTATGCTTTATTTGAATACTAATTGTTACAGTTTAAAATTCACCTCTAATTATCAGAAGAATAAAATTGAATTTTTAGATCTAGTAATTGATTCGACAGATTGGAGTCTTGGTAAGAATATTAACACCTATACATATGTTAAGAAAGTTGATAGTAACAACTATGTACATTTTAAGAGCTGTCATCTGAAAAATTAGGTTACAAATATTCCTTATCGCAGTTTCTGAGGGTAAAGAGAAACTGTGCAGAACAAGATAAATTTAATGAGCAAGCTGCACTTTATGAAAAAAGATTTTTAGAGAAAAAGTATCCAGCAGAATTGGTCACTAAATGTAAAGAGAAAGCAGATAGTCTTGATAGAAAGCAATTGTTAGTATACAAAGAGAAAAATAAGGAACAAAACTCAGCTTTTATGCCTTTTATTACTAAGTATAATAGAAAGAGTAATGAAATTAAGAAAATTCTAAAGAACCTTTGGGGTGTATTGTCTCCTGATCCAATTTTGAAGGATCATTTACCTGCAGGTCCACAGGTGGTTTTTAGGAGAGCAAAATCCCTTAAGAACTCACTGGCGCCTAGTAATCTCAGTAAACTAACAGATGAGACATGGTTAGGTAAAACTCATGTAACAGGATGTTACCCATGTAATCACTGTAAAGTCTGTCCATTTATGGACAAAGAGAGAGAGAAAATTTGGGACAGTAAAAAGTTAAAATCTTGGGAAATTAAAAGTATGATCAACTGTCAAACGACCTCAGTCATTTACCTTCTAGAATGCTCATGTGGAGCACGTTATATAGGAAAAACTAAGCGACAATTAAAGCTCCGAATACTTGAGCACACTAGCAGGGGTGTATCTAGGGGTCTGAGCACCCCTGGCAAAGTAAGGGACTGGCGCCCCCCTCATAGTTAAAATATGGAAGTTGTGTGTGCCAAAAAAGGTGCATGGCCACACAATTGTACCCTTATTTCATATTACACCACACAGTAGTGTCCCTTACTCACATTACAACGCACAGTAATGTCCGTTATTCACATTATGCTATGCCTCCAAAGAAAAAAATATTTGACCCCCACAGAAAAAAAAAACCACACACACCATTGGCCCTACAGAAAAGAAAACATATTAAACAACACAGAAAAAATAAAATAAAAACACACTGGCTTTCACAAGAAAACAAACAAACAAATTGACCACCGACATGAAAAAAAATTAACATACTGACCCCCGTAGGAAATAAAAAAAAACACATTGGCCCCAACATAAAAAAAAACATATTGGCATCCACATAAAAAGTAAACACATTGGCCTCCACATAAAAAAACCCCCCATATATTGGCACCCACAGAAAACAAACACACACATTGGCCTCTACAAAAAACAATCAAACACATTGGCCCCCACAGGAAAAAAACACAATGACCACAAACAGGAAAAATAAAAAATTATCCCCCACAGAAAAATAAAATAAAAAATTGGCTCCCACATTTAAAATATTAAAACACATTGGCCTACAAAAATAAATAAAAAATGGGGTGGACTGTGTATGTTCTTGCATTCGGGGGGGGGGGGGTACTCTGTCTAGGGGGCTGACGCACACAGCTGACACACTGAGACACAAACAGATGCTGACACACTGATGCTGACAGAGGCACACAGAGGGATGCTGACACGCTGATGCTTACACACTGACACAGATGTTGACACACAGACTCTGACATGCAAACAGACAATGACACACTGACACACAGACAGATGCTGGCACACTTATGCTGACACAGATACACAGAAAGACACTGACACACAGACAGATGCTGACACTGACACACAGAAACATGCTGACACACTGATGCTGACACAGACAGATGCTGATACACTTGTAGATGCTGACACACTGACAGATGTTAACACAGACCCTGACTTACTGACATACAGAAACTGACACACAAACAGATGCTGACACACAAGCTATTTCACCTTCCCATGATGTGTGTCCCTTGCCTCCCCGCATGCAGCTGCCAAGTGGGAGGGGGGGAGGGGGAGGATACAGTGCAAGCCACAGCCGCCAGGTGGGAGTTGGGGGGGCAAAGTGTAAGCCACTGCCGCCGGGTGAAAGGGGGACACGGTAGACCTGAGAGTCACTGCTAGAGATGAGGTAGAGCTGAAGAGTCACTGCAAGAGATTGGGGAGAGAGGTTGTATGTAGTGTGGCCGTGAGGAGAGCGAGGATCCCACATGCTGCTGCTGCTATTATATGACCATCTCTGCTAACTGCAGCTGAACAGCTCCTTAAACTGAACTTTTAACACCCCCCACACTCTGGCTGTGTGACCTGCCCAAGGCTGGAAGCTGACTGATTCAGGAATAACTTTCCTGATACTGCAGCTCTCCTAGGCATCCAACCCCCGACCTCCTATCACAGCACAGCCCCGTCTTGACCGTGCAGCTGAAAAATCCAGATAAGGGGATGGGAACTTGGGAGGGCGCATTGCAGTCAGACACAATCTCATAGCTGATCAAAGAGTCACCGGCATCACTAACCTGCACATGCTCACGTCTGAGGACAAGGTCTCGATTCCAGTTGCTGCAGGCTGCTGGGTCCTAGGGACCAAGGGTTGTATGGCTCCAGGGCACCCCCTGCTAATACACTGTTTGCCTGGCCCTGGACGCCTGGCCCCTCTGTGCGCTCGCTGTCCCTGGTCACTTGCCTCAGAACACACTCGCTTCACTGTCGCGGCTCCAGTTTGAATGAGCTTCTGTTCTGTGCATGCGCAGAAGCTTATATCGCCGCAGCCGCGGATATAGGAATCGGCCAAAGTGGGGCGGAGCACGGCCACTGAAGTCAACGGGAGGGGAGGGGGGCATCCCAATCCGCCGCTGCTGACCTGTGTTGTCGTCGTCCGATGCCCGACAAAAATCACAGAAGGCAGCAGCGCCAGACACTGTTCTTCTCGCCAGAGTCCGGCACCGCTCCGCAGTCCATGCTACAATCAAGTAACTCTGTAAAACTACAGCTCCCAGCAGCCATTGCTGCCGGGAGCTCACAGCAGCAATGGCTGCTGGGAGCTGTAGTTTTAAAGAGTTACTTGATTGTAGTGCAGACTGCAGAGCGGTGCCGGACCCTGGCGAGAAGAACAGTGTCTGCCGCTGCTGCCTTCTGTGGTCTTTGCCGGGCATCCCTGCAGGTGGGGGACACAGGGGCATAGTGAATCTGCCCCTTGGCCACGGGTGGCACAACCAGGCGGCGCCCCTCCTCAGCTGGCGCCCCTGGCGAGTGCCATCCTGGCCAATGGCTAGATACGCCCCTGCACACTAGAAGTATAGCCAATAAACTTAAAGACCATAGTGTCCCTAGGCATTTTTTAAATTGTAACGGAGGGT